>NW_004798259.1:204633-206384 GCF_000002075.1 Aplysia californica | reverse complement strand
GGGTTGTTGTTTTTGTTTTGTTTTTGTTATTTTTGTAGCACATGCAACAGATGGCCAGCCCCGGATCGGTGGTACTGACAGAAGTGTCTTTAGGCCGTTCCCAAAGGGTGGGTGGTATGCGGGTGCTCTGGTGTGGTTTGCTTCTTCTTTTCTATCAAACATCTATCGTCCTTACCTGCCCTTTTTTAAAAATGTTTGTTACTCTCTTGTAACACCTTTTATCTTCTGGCGCTCATTTGACCCTATGCAGTTGCGAGCGCCGTAAAACCTCTACTTAAACAAACATTCCCAAAAAAGGGGGAGGGGGGAGTGACATTAACATCTCGAGTTCTGATGTGCAGTAGAATTGTTAATTGTAAATGGGCTGATTCATCAATGCCATGCTCATAACTGTGCCTGAACTGCTGCTTTTTCTTTCCTAATCCTTACTATTGTCATTTTTCCTCTACTTCTTTTGTTTGTTTGTCACACTCTTGTGACCCGCTATTTCCGAGGTGCCTTGATAGTCGAAGCAGACTTTGTGCTGTTGAGGGTAGAGAGGTGAGCAGAGTAAGTCTGATTCCCTGTAAGGACTTCTCTGTTCACATATATCCCTTGGCGCTCATATGACCTTATGCAGTTGCGAGCGCCGTAAAACCTCTACTAAAACAGGCTACTAAAACTAAGCAACAGGTACCACAGATAAAGTAACCGAATAAAAGAAAACCGAATAAAAGAAAACCGAATAAAAGAAAACCGAAACCTTGGGGCCTAGTGCATCTGAACCGCTGGCCGACGGTAATATTACACTGATATATATTTCCCGTCACTCACGAATTAATTGTTGATCATTTTTCCTTCATTTTCATGTGTCGAGACGTCCCATTTTGCTGTTTAGTGATGTCACGATTGCTCGGTGTCATTCCGCCGTTGACGATCATACTACGATAGCGACATTTATTGTCCCAATCTTTTCTGGAGATATTTATGTTTTTGTTCATAACGGGGTCTAGTTTCCAATGAGTCTGATCCTTTTGTTTGCGACTCACAAGTATATGTGTCACGGCGCGGTGGAATCAGGCTCTCGTCAGTTTTTGGACTTGTGGAGTTATTGGTAACATTTTAAAGCTTGTTCATTTGTCTTGCTTTTGGTGAAAAGAATGCTCATCTATCATGCATAGAAGTCGAGATATTTGCGAGTGAAGGAGGTTAGGTTTACCTGGTGTCAGATGTAGAATCAGCGAGAAAATGGCCGCTAAATTTAGGCGACTTCCTAAGCTTGAGAGTCCTTACAAACTGCAAATTAACATTTGTGTGCCTTAAATGAACATTTTTCAGTAAAATCCCAACAAAAATGTGTTTTTAAATGGACCATTGAGTAAAAAAAAAAAAAATTCGATAAAAATGTCCAAACGGACAGAAAAATGCCAGTTTCTTCGATGTCATTATTTTGACGAACGCCTGATTTCACCACGATGCCTCACCTTTGTTTTCTGAATCTCAAGAGCAGACGATTATATTGAAAAGTTGAGTGTTGTTACAAGCGATTCCTTTTTAGATAACGCACGGGGCAATAAAGTCAGGGCATCCTGATATAATGTCTCCAGAACGTCTCTGAAATAGATACCAGATGGATACGGAGGAAAAGACAGGCCCAGAAAAAAGATGGATAGATGAGGGTCAGAGAAACATTAGACAAACATAATAGTTATAACCATACAACAGACAATACAACAAACAAGAGAAAAACGATCGCTTCTCCCCTCCCCCCC
>NW_004798259.1:201386-203657 GCF_000002075.1 Aplysia californica | reverse complement strand
CCAAACCTACAACCCCCTCGCCGCCCCCCAGGGGCCCGTAGCCCTAATCCCATGACCCCGCGGACTAACCATCAAGGGAGACAATCGCGCTGAGGAGTGAGCCCAGGGGCAACAACTGCGCTCGCCCACAACAACCACGGGAGATAATAAGTGCAGCAAACCACGGTCGCCTCTCTCCCGTCTCCAATCAATACCTGATAGACAGGGCGGGACTCAAGCCTGAGCCAGGGGAGACAATACAGGCCTGGGGTTACCGCCAGGGGCCGCTACTCCCTGTCCATACATCCCTCAGCACCCTGCTCATCTTCCTTCCCTTCTTCTGCTCTCACAGAATCATACTGCGTGATTTGAGAGTAGGTTCCCAACGAAAGACAGCTATCACAATTGTGTATACTCTCAACGAAAAAGTGCTACTACCATTTCTACTTTCTCCCAACGAAAGAGTGCTACCTCCATTTCTACTTTCTTCCAAGAGTAGAGAACTAACATCATTTCATTTTCTCTCTATGAAAGAGAGCGGTCGCCATTTCTACATTCTCTCAACGAAAGAGACCTTCCACTATTCTGTATTCTCGCAACGAAAGAGAGCTGCCTTCACTCTGTATATTCTCAAGGAAAGACTGCCACCACCATTTCTACAGTCTTCCAACAGTAAAGAACTAACAAACACCATTTTATATTCTTTCTCCGAAAGAGAGCGGTGGCCATCTCTACATTCTCCCAACGAAAGAAAGCTACCATCACTGTATACTCTCTATGAAAGAGTGCTATCCCCATTTCTACATTCTCTCTACGAAAGAGAGCTACGGCCACCCGGTATTCTCTCTACGAAAGAGAGTGCTGCAACCATTTGTACATTCTATCTACGAAAGAGACCCACTATTCTGTATTCTCGCAACGAAAGAGAGCTGCCTTCATTCTATATTCTCCCAGCAGCTACCACCATTTTACATTCTCCCAACGAAAGGGAGCTACCACCATTTTGCTTCCTCATACCGAAGACATGACACCAAAAATGGGCATTGCCCTACCTAAAGGAGAAGTTTGGTTTCATTGGGTTTTTTTTAATTTATTGTTTGGTTATAGAGAAGATTCTACTTGTCTTTTAAAGAAACTGAATAAGGGGCAAAAACTTTAGCTTTGATTTTCTCATTTTTGGAGGCTAGCACCCTAGTGCTTAAAAGCGACCTAACACACCGTCATCTTGTCCTATCTAAGGGCCGGTAATCACCGCGTTTCCCGCTTTCGCACTCAGCCATATAGATAGACATCTTCCTTTAGTCCAATCCCCTATTCATCCCTGGCAGTGGGCAAATTGAGGACATCAGTCCCACGACAGATGCAGAGAAAACTACTTAGTGGACTGACATGAGGCAATTAAGCTTGGAAAATAGGCGCGTTAACCCTTTCCTCTTCGAGTCACGCGTGGAAGTTCGGCGACATAATTGGAATCTTAACCCTTTCTGACCTTACCCCCATGTCTGTGGTGAGATGGTTAGCGTGGTCACCATTGAATATAAAAGACGGTAAAGTTAATGAGAAAATGGCCTCCAAACATTATTTCCTTACATTGAGTCCGTGGTAACTAAAAATTCTTTTTTTGGGGGGCCTTTAATCAACGTTTTTAAAAAAAATCCACACAAAAATGAGTTCTTTAATGGGCATGAAAGGTATTGAACCCCAAAAAAAAGGATTTTATAAAAATTCACAAATCTTCGGAAAAATGCAAGTTTCTTCACTTTGATTATTTTGACGAGAGCCTGATTCCACCACGCTGCCTCACAAATGATCACCTGCCTTTGGCGACTTCAACAACAAAAATCTAACCAAGCAGAAATGAGATGAAGAGGTTCAAAAAGCCCCATGTTTACATGACGGTACCATCTCTGAGATTGTCTTCTACCAACAACAAAATGTCAAATGTTATACCTTAGAAAAAATGTCACTTGCTGCCGGTACAACAAATCTCCGTGAGTGGGTGGTTGGCGGGTGCTCTGGTGTGGTTTGCTTCTTCTTTCCTATCAAACATCTATCGTCCTGAACTCCCCTCCTTCTTTTGTATGTTTGTTACTCTCTTGTAACACCTCTAATCTTCTGGCGCTCATATGACCTTATGCAGTTGTGAGCTCCGTAAACCCTCTACTAAAATTAAAACTAAAAATCTCCGTGATTAAAAGTTGGGGGATGTGGGAGGATGAGGAAAATGGTGCTGATTTCAACCGGAGTTTTGGGGATAGGGAGGGGGAAGGAACGATGGGGAGGGGGACGGAA
>NW_004798259.1:197771-198430 GCF_000002075.1 Aplysia californica | reverse complement strand
AGACAGACACAGACAGACAGACACAGACAGACTGACAGACTGACAGACTGACAGACTGACAGACTGACAGACTGACAGACTGACAGACTGACAGACTGACAGACTGACAGAGAACAGAGAGACAGAGGGATAAATAGGGAGGAGGAGAGGGCACAGATCAAATCAGTTGTCACAAAACAGACATACTCCTAATGAATAAACACAGGGTAATGCTTTCTGGGAATAGAAAGGAACTGCGAGAAAGAGTTCGGAAAAGGGGGATTTGGGGAGGGGGGGGCATTGATTTATTCTGAGAGTGAGAGAACTTTTAAAAAAAACAAAAACGAGGAAAGAGCAAAACTGAAACACAAAATGGACAGACAACAAACAGAACGAAAAAGGAGAAGGAAAAGTAGAAAAGAAAAAGAAAGAAAATACGGAAAAAGATTATTATAAAGTCAATAATTTATGTTCCGTCTTACTGGCACAATCCAGGACTTGGCGAGTTCATTCAGCGAAAACCTCGTTATGGAGGATGATATAACAACATCAGGCTTAAACTGGATTAGTTGTCTCCCCTTGGGTGTTATGGGCCACCGTGTTAAGATGCACAAGATGTTGTAAACTGTGTGTGTGTGTGTGAGTGGGTGAGGAGTGTGTGTGTGTGTGTGTGTGTGTGT
>NW_004798259.1:194997-196041 GCF_000002075.1 Aplysia californica | reverse complement strand
AGGTTAGGGGGGATGTAGGTTCTACTTTTTCTGCGTAGTTCTTTTCTGTCGTCGGAACAAAACAAAACAAAACAAACCAAAAGAAACAAATGTGTCACAACGCCGTGGAATCAGGCGCTCGTCAATGTTTGGACATAACATGAAGTTATTGGTATAATCTTAAAGGCTGTTCATTTGCCTTGCTTTCTATGAAAAAGTTGCGAGCGCCGTAAAACCCTATACTACTAAGTACCCGTGTATCTTGAATAAATATTGAGATATTTTCGATTGAAGGAGGTGGGGTCGCGTGGTTTCAGAAGAAAAATGAGCGAGAAAACGGCTCCCAAAGTTTGGGGACTTCCACAGCTTAAGAGTCCTTGAAAACTTCAAAATTACATTTTTTGTGTGCCTTTAATCAACGTTGTTTTTTCATAAAATCCACACATAAAAGTATTTTCAAATGGACATACAAGGTGTTGAGCCAAAAAACAAAATTTCGAAAACAATTTCCTACATGGCCGAAAAATGCCGATTTCTCGGACTTCACTATTTTGACGAGAGTCTGAGTTCACCACGATGCTTCACAAATGTTTGGGGTGGGATGGGGTGGGGTGGGGTGGGGTGGGGTAGGATGGGGTGAGGTGAGAACTATTTTCTAACTGTGCGTCATATTTTTCTGAGGTCAAGCTGTAGACATGTTTCACATTTCTCAGTGCCCATGACTCCATCTAGTCTCAGGAACGTTCCCCAACCTTCTGTAGATCAGATACAAACAGGCGGCTGTGTGTGTGTGATGTCTGGCCAATCTTCTCCCACCACCGCCGACTTAATCTAGACGGACAAATGACCATTATTTCTGTCTTACTTTCCTGACTTTTTTCTGATGAGTTCCTGTAAAGTGCAGACCAAATGTTAGTGTTTTGTGCCCGCCATGAAATCTCCTGATTATATAATAACATACGTGTACTATTTGTTCCCTTTTTGGGCCTCCATTCAGCTCTTTTGCACCTTAGACAGCTTTTACCAGGGGTTTTTTTTCTCTTAAGTCTGAGTTTTGTTTGGGGG
>NW_004798259.1:190404-193881 GCF_000002075.1 Aplysia californica | reverse complement strand
GGGGAGGGGGCATACCGCACTCAAATTCCCGGACATAGACCACTTACTCTTCTCCTGCCGTGCTTCACCAGTGTGTGAACAAAGCCCTCATAGTTGAAGTTGTAGCTGTTGTTGTAACCCCCGTCAGAAAAAAACCCCGGCGGGTCTGTCGTGATTTGTGAGCCATTACCGTGCGCCCCGCGTGAGCGACCACTCTCTGCTCAGACGCCTGGACAAATGACCAGCAATTGGCGGGGAAAGTCACTGGGGAGTCATCTGGCCTCGTTTTGGCGCCATTCACACTGGCCGCCACAACACATACTGAGTCGTCTGATGACTTCTCTTCTGTCGCGGGATCATCTCCGGATTTTTCTTGATGGCATGGCGAGTCAGAACACTAAAGCTGGGGGAAATGAACCAAAAGTTTTTTTTTAAAAACAACCCCCTAAAAAAATTTAAAAAATAAAAAAAACTCTCGTCAAAATAAGAAAAACTATCAGCCAGAGAGGAATAGGGGTTAAAGACCTTGGAGGTAATGGGGGAGATTTCAGCACAGTTACCGAAGACGTATGTTAGCCTCAAATTCAGTCAAGTTGTTGTTAGTGTTTTGTACAGGCTTTGTGTACCGTCTGCACATGGTCTTTATCTCCAGGCTCCATGTACCTTCTGGTACTACACATACAGTTTTTAGAGCGTAGCAGAAGGCCAATCCACGTACAAAAATAAGTAGAGAAAAAGAGCGAAAGATCTTGTCAGTATGTTAGTGTTTTAGAGCCTATAAAAGGCTGCTTGCACTGTGTACTTCCCAGGAAGTTGAGGTTGTTTCAGAATGCTCTCAGGTCTGATGAGGTAACAGTATAGATTCTGAAGTGCATAGAGCTTGCTGTTGAGCGGGGATTTGCGCATTACAAAATATGCTATATATTTTTTTACACAAAAAAGCTTTACGTACAACAATACGGACGTTGCAAATGTTCCCCAAAAGAAGCGGTTTGCTTTCATATATAAATGAGTGCTCAGTTAGCTTGGTAAGTATACTACTGGGCTACGTAGGGGAAGGCTCATGTTGTGGGTGGTTGGCGGGTACTCTGGTGCGGTTTGCTTCTTCTTTCCTAACAAACATCGTCTTTATCTCTTCTTCTATTTTGTGTTTGTTACTCTCTTGTAACACCTCTAATCTTCGTCACTGATATGACCTTATTGTATTGCAAGTGACAAAAAACTCTTACTAGGACTTTTTTTAAATGCCCATTGTTCGAATCCCCAAATTGTTTTTTTTTAAACACCATTAAGATCTTTTTTAATACATTGTACGCACTGACCATGTCTCTCTTGTCTTTGGAACCTATCTGTAATATTATATAAGAGAATGAAGGCTCAAAAGAAAGGAAGTAATACTTGGGCAATCCACCTTCCCAATGTTTACCACCTAGGCAAATCTGTGATCCATATTGATTTAATCATTTTCAACTATAATTTTTTTTTTTATGTACAATCAATGTTTATAGTCAAATCAAACGTTGCTTGTAGATTGGTTGTGCGCTTCCATTCCATAAAATGCTCCGAAAGTTGAAAAATTAGGTAGAGTTGTAAACAGATCAAACGTTGTGGTAGATGTTTCTGTGATGGAGACAATCCTGAAGTCTGATGTCCTTCTGTTGTTAATGGTCAGTCAACTGGACCCCTGGCCCCTGCACTCCCGTCCCGTACGCACGTGCCTTCAAATCAATCATTCGCTTACTCAGTCGAACTAACATGGAGACCTCACATCGGTGATGGGGCTCGGTGCGTCAGAAAAGCTGTAGAGAGAAAGAGCCCGAAACAGACACGCATTCTCTCTCACTTATCCCTTCTCTCTTTCTGTCTGTTTCTGTTTCTCTCTCTCTCTCTCTCTCTCTCTCTCTCTCTCTCTCTCTCTCTCTCTCTTTTTTTTTTTTTTCTCTCTCTCTTTCTTTCTCTCTCTCTTTCTCTCTCTTTCTCTCCCTCTCTCTCTCCCTCTCTCTCTCCCTCCCTCCCTCTCTCCCTCCCTCCCCCTCTCCCTCACAAACCCCCGTCCCAAAGGGCTCAGTACGCGCCACAAATTACTCACCCCATCAACCTACTCCTGGACTGGAACATCTGCTCGCCCAGAGTTATAAATGACCACAAATGTCCACAAATGATCACAAATGTCCACAAATGATCGCAAAGGACCGCAGATGACTACACGAAAGGGGAGAGGGAAGAGAGGGCACCTGGAAACCCCAAACTGACTTCGTGAAGTAGCGTTTCTATTTACAGCTGATTTGGGGGCATTCAGTGCTTTAACTCATTGAAAACACGTTGTTTTGGGCTGCTTTTCGTTTCACTCCATTATTTATGTACAATTTTCCATTCTTTTTTCTTTGCCGAAATCGTAATGAGGCATGCAAAAACATGTATAAGGTGGGTGGTTGGCGGGTGCTCTGGTGTGGTTTGCTTCTTCTTTCCTATCAAACGTCTATCGTCCTGATCTCTCCTCCTCCTTCTATTTTGTGTTTGTTACTCTCTTGTAACACCTCTAATCTTCGGCACCTATATGACCTTATTGTGTTGCAAGTGCCGTAAAACTCTTACTAAAACTAAAAACTAAAAACATGTATACTATGAAAAATGCAAGTGTGTATTTCTGATTTGTGTTAGATGGTTGGTAATGGGCCGCACTATTGCTTTTGTTCTGCTGATGGTGGGACATAAATATGTGTCCACTTCGTCCTTAAAGAGTTAAAACATTAGAGGCCCTTATTTCTGTTGCTGATTTGTTAGTTTCGTTAAACATGTATTTCTTTTAATGATGAGTTTTTCTTACTCGTCTTCTTTCTTCATCTTGTTTTGCTTTTGTATTATTTTGAATACGTGGGGCTTATGACTTTTCTTTTGAAGAAGTTTTGACTGAAGTGTCTTTAGGCCATTCCTAAAGGGGGGACATCAACATCTCGAGTTCTTATGCACAGTAGAATTGTAATCGATAGTAAATGGGCTGATTCTTCAATGCCATGCTCATAACTGTGCCTGAACTGCAACAGGGAACTGCTGCTTTTTCTTTCCTAATCCTTACTATTGTCGTATTTTTCTCTACTTCTTTTGTATGTTTGTCACTCTCTTGTGACCTGCTATTTCCGGGGTGCCTTGATAGTCGAAGCAGACTTTGTGCTGGTGAAGCTAGAGAGGTGAGCAGAGTAAGCCCAATTCCCTGTAAAGACATCTCTGTTGACATCCAACCCTTGGCGCTCAAATGACCTTTAGCAGTTGCGAGCGCCGTAAAACTTATACTAAAACAAACAAAACCTTCACCTCCACTCCCCCCCCTAACCACCATCCCACCCTCCTTCGACCCCACACCTCTCAAAACCTCCACCACCCACCCACACCTCCACCTCCACCTCCGCCCATCCCACTCACCCCCTATTTGTGATCAATTTTCATTCACCGTACCGATCTTCTAACAGAGATCCATTAATTAATCCTAAACTTACCCCC
>NW_004798259.1:187245-189839 GCF_000002075.1 Aplysia californica | reverse complement strand
CACTCACACACACGTAACCCCACATATAACCCACACCAGCTAAGCATGACTTCATGCCACAATCTCACAGCTCATGAATATTCACGACCATCTCTGAGTGACCTCGCGGAAAGACAGAGCCTAAAACTGTGTTAATCGCTGCTCAAACCGGATATCTGTTAATTAATCATCACCCAGAACCGAGGATACCGGAACTTTATTTTGGTAGCCTCGCCCAGAACCCACACCGGATAAGGATAATAAGCTCGTGACTTAGTCTCTCGGCTAATGAATATTCACGACAATCGCCAGGTGACCACCGCCGAGAGAAGTGTGCTAATGACTGACCAAACGGGAGATAATTAATTAATCATATATTTACGGTTCATGCCAGATTGTGATGAACCCACGACATGAAAACCACAACAGACAGATAGTATATTGTAGAAGTTTATTTGTAGAAACAATCGAGACTTACCTGTAAGTAGATGATTGCTTCTGATTTTGACGATCTGTCGTCACAGGTGTAGTGACTGCACCATTCTGGCCTACTCAACCATTTGTCCCTCTCCTCATGAAACTCCTAGTGCATCAACCAGTTCGTTGCGAGCTCCGAAAGACTCTTATTAAAAACACGTCTGATTTTGTAGCGGTGAAACCTGATGGCGCTTAAATGACCAAAATTGTGTCGATAGTGCCGTAAAACATCTACCCAATCAATCAATCAATCAGTTCTACTGTCAGCACGCAAACGGCTTCTGGCCCTACCAAGCCACCCGGATGTTCTACACCCACTGAGGTAAAGGCTCAGACTGCTTATATGCAGTAGTGCTGGGCGGCTAGGTTCCCGATTATTGAAAGATAGGAATCGTAGGAATCGTCTCCGAACCCAATTACTTACATTTTAATAATGTGATTTCTTCCAGTGGTTACCTGGCTGGCATCGACAATCTTCAGGATTTAGGATAACCTTGATTTCCAAACACTACAGAGCATCAACTTTTATTTTTCAAAAATAACTTGAAAAAAAAGGAGATTTGAATTATTAAAGTAACTGATAACCGTCGCTTTACTTAAAAAAGAGTCTGAACTTTTCTTCCGTAGCATTAATCGGGGGAATCGGTTCCGGAATCAATTCTTCGCCCAGCTCTAATACGCAGGGTGTCTGGCAACAGTACGCACAACAAGGCTTTTCAGAAGAAGTTACCAATCTCATCATGGTCTCATAGCGACCTGATACTAAGAGAGCCTATAACACATAATATATTACAAAGTGGAAGAGATTCGCTCTTAAGACCCAAGTGGATCCCATTTCACCGCCTGTGACTGCGGCAGTTAATTTTTTGGGAGAACTTTTAGCTCAGGAGCTTCGCTCTCCGCTGTGTGCACCGCAAGGTCAGCCTTGTCGTGCTACTTAAAAGTAAAAAATGGCCCATTTGGAAATCTTGACTGTGTAAAAAGACTGATCAAAGGGGCATATTTGAAAGCCAATCGGCGGTACCATTGAGAAGTAAACTGACAACGCGGGACCCGCTGCATGTTCCTAGCTTCTTAGAGCCTTGGTTTCCCCATGAGGTTTGACTTTAAATGAACTAACTTTGAAACTAACAATGTTTCTAGCTTTGTTATCTGGGCAAAGATGCCAGACCATTCATCCTTTGGACACAAATTTCATGAAATTAACAGAAACAAAATGTACATTCATAATTAAGACTCTCCCTAAGCAATCCAGGAAGGATCACCACATTGACCCAATTGTATTCATGGCTTTCCAAGAAAAAAAAAGCATGTGCATTGTAAACATGCTGAAGGTGTACAGAAACATGACTAGGGCCCATAGGGGAGGTAACCGAGCCACAGTGATATTGATGTCACAGGAAGAGAGAGACAGACAGACAGACAGACAGACGGACAGATGGACAGACGGACAGACGGACAGGGACAGGGACAGGGACAGGGACAGGGACAGGGACAAAGACAAAGACAAAGACAAAGACAGAGACAGAGGGAGGTGAGCGAGAGAGAGAGAGAGAGAGATAAAGAGAGAGATAGAGAGATAGAGAGATAGAGAGAGAGAGAGAGAGAGAGGGAGGGAGAGAGAGAGGGAGGGAGCGAGGGAGAGGGAGAGGGAGAGGGGGATGGAGGGGGAAGGAAGGACGGGATGTCAAAGGAACACAGCGTTTCAGCACGTAAGACATGCATCTGTTGTGTCCTGTCGTGTTGTATCTATGCGTGAGTACACCTGGCCTTTCAAACACAACCCCCTTTGTAAACGGACAAGATACATTTTCTCCCTGTGAAAAGAATAAAGATCGTCATTGTCATTCTCGTTGTCATGAATATTCACGACAATCTCCAGGCTACCACCGCTGAAATACAGAGAGCAGAGTTATGTTCATCATTGATCAAACCGGCTATCGTTGTTAGGAGATTGCATATCTCGCGCTCCCATCACTGACTTTAATGTACTCTTTGCTTTCTTCAGTGAACGAAGACAAGGTGTAACAGAGGCTCATTTAAATGTCGCCAATCACATTCTTTGGATCGTAGAGATATGTTTACCCCCCCCCCCACCTTCCACCTTCCCAGAGCAGTGCTACTGACTGAAATGTCTT
>NW_004798259.1:184973-187145 GCF_000002075.1 Aplysia californica | reverse complement strand
AAACAGAGGGGTCAAAGATTTGTCAGCAAGTAAACAGAGGGGTCAAAGATTTGTCAGCAAGTAAACAGAGGGGTCAAAGATTTGTCAGCAAGCAAAGGCTGGGGAAAAAAACTAGAAATTCACTCACTCTGAATCCCTTTAGCAAATACAGAAACCGGGAAAACAATTTTTAAAAACTGATTCATTACAATTTGATCAATTTAAATGCGAATAAATAAATGGAACAAATCAAACAAAATATAAATAATAAATTAAACCGGAAAAATCATAATTTTGTAGTCGGTTCTACAAAGTGCGGCCTACATTGCCACACGTTCTTTCTTTGAGCTTTTTTCTCTCCTCTCCTTGTTCTATGGTCTATCTTTTTGCTTTACTGTCATCCTCATCCTCATCCTCATCCTCATCCTCATCCTCATCCTCATCCTCATCCTCATCCTCATCCTCATCCTCATCCTCATCCTCATCCTCATCCTCATCATCATCATCACCATCACCATCATCATCATCATCATCATCCTCATCATCATCATCATCATCATCATCATCATATTCACCGACTAAACAATCCCCCTTTTTCTTGTTTCGTTTCTCTAGAAAACATAACAATTTACACCGGGTCAATACATTCTTACGTAATCATAATCAACAAATATGGCCACCAAAATCAGGACACGGGACCCCAAAAAAAAAAAGCCCCTCATATGTCACAAAATTTTTCCTTGATTCTGTATATCGATGATCGATGATCGATGAGTGCACACGAACTTGGTAAGTAGGTGGTTGCCAGGTGCTCTGGTGTGGTTTGCTCCTTCTTTCTGATCAAACTTCTATCGTCCTTATCTCTCCTCCTTCTTTGTTTGTGTTTGTTATTCTCTTGTAACACCTCTAATCTTTGTCACTTATATAACCATATTGTGTTGCAAGTGCCGTAAAACTCTTACGAAAACAAACCAACTTGTCCGACGTTGTGTCCTTGGGAAAGGCACTTTACACGAAACTCCCATTTGGCTCGGTTCTATCGGAGACGGACGTTAAACTAGGAGGTCCCACCCCTTAAATAACCTAATAGCGTTGATAGGGGCGTTAAATCCATACCATTGTTCATCACTGCCCTTGTTTCAACAACCGAGACAAAGGTCTCCCCGCGAGAGGAACAAAGATGGCCGTTGTCAGCGCACAGAAGTTCGCGAAAGTGGCTCGGGCACAGCTCTAGGCTAATCTAATCGTTTCATATCGCATCTGATTCATGCGCGGCCTCGACAAACTTCCGTTCTCGATTATAGAAGGCCGGATGTGCAGGCTACAGATTGAGTGGGCTGATAGCTGGGGACGGCCAGGGAAAGGAGATCGAATGCTAGGGCTGGGCAATGAGTCGCTTTAGCAAAGTCCGGATAATAATGTTAGTGCACCTCTTCGGTAAATAATGTGTTACGAACCGCTTCGACAAATGGGTTAGAACTGCTTCAACAAACGGGTTGGCATCACTTTAACAAATGGGTGCACCCGCTTCGTCAAACGGGTCAGGAAAAAAGAGTCAAGAGTCTGAATTTGGATAATGGCTATTTCAGAATTATCCGGTTCTCCGGATAGATATTCGGATTTTGCCCACCTCTACGAATAACTCGGCTTGGTGGTATCGAGCTTGCTGGTGTAGCCAGAGATCGTACATAATAACAAGATGGTTCACTCGGCCAAAAAAGTCGTGTCCGCGGAAGTCCGCGCATTGGTTCAGATGGCGCTGCAGTTTTTGTTTTGATTGAAGCTCTCTTTCCTTCATGCAGAAGAAGAATAGACATAGCGCAGTTTGTTAGTTTCTCTTCTCTATGTTCTTCACACAAGTAGGGTAACTCTGTTTGCAAAGTCCGCACTTTTTCGAAGAGGGCGCCACCGGATTTTGAGGACACTTTTTTTTAATTGTCTCAAAGAGCGGAGTGAACTATCTTGTTGAGTACGATCTTTGGTGTTGATCACAGTATCGATGCTGAAATGTTTCGCGTTGTTTTTGTGGCATGGAGATAAGGTTAGAGTGATGAATGGGAAGAGATTCTCAATATGTTTGGGCTTGGACTGGTAGCATTTTAAAACAAATTCTTAAAGAGTCTTTTTGTGTGAGCTCCTTATGATTGCAGGCAGTGAAAGGTTCTGTGGGTGGGTGGGTGGGTAGGTAGGTAG
>NW_004798259.1:178842-180505 GCF_000002075.1 Aplysia californica | reverse complement strand
AAACACAGAGATACAACAGTGCCACACAAGCTGTTGGAAGCTTTGGGTTTGTCCCCCCCCCACCCCCAATTCCCTCCTCCTAAGGTGTCACTTGTGGTGTTGTTGGGATCCCATTTCAAAGGGCAGCGGCGGCTGGCTGTAATCACCCACAATCCTGTCCCTTTCAAGCCCTAATGCCTCCCACACAGCAGAAACTTGAGACGGCTCATAAAACGGATTATCCACCGCCCCGCCTGACTCGCTCCTCCTTCTACTCTCAGCCTTCTCTCTTCCTTCTCTGTCTTCTCTCTGCCTACTCCACACACCCCATGGCTAGTCCACACACCCCAGGGCTACTCTACACACCCCAGGGCTAGTCCACACACCCCATGGCTAGTCCACACATCCCATGGCTAGTCTACACACCCCGGGGCTAGTCCACAACCCCATGGCTAGTTCACACACCCCATAGCTAGTCCACACACCCCATGGATAGTCCACACACCCCATAGCTAGTCCACACACCCCATGGATAGTCCACACACCCAATAGCTAGTCCACACACCCCATGGATAGTCCACACACCCCATAGCTAGTCCACACACCCCATGGATAGTCCACACACCCCATGGATAGTCCACACACCCCATGGATAGTCCACACACCCCATGGCTACTCCACACATCCCATGGCTACTCCACACATCCCATGGCTACTCCACACATCCCATGGCTACTCCACACACCCCATGGCTACTCCACACACCCGCTGGTTCTTCAATCTTCCACTTGCAGTCCCGGGGTACACCTCACTTTTAACAATGTTGTTTTGTTTTGTTTTGGTGAGGTCTTACGGCCCTTTCAAGAATGTCACTGTTTTTCCTACTTTTAGTTTTAGTAAGTGTTTTACGGCACTTGCAGCACAAGGTCATAGAAGTGCCGAAGATTAGAGGTGTTACAAGAGAGTAACAAACAAAGAACAGAAGGAGGAGAGACGAGGACCACAGATGGTGGATGGGAAAGATGGAGAGAACAACACCAGAGCACCTGCCAACCACCCACTCACCACATTTAAGGCTGCCACGTTCTGATTTGGAAGGTTATCTATATCTAACAAACAATGCTGTGTCAGACAGGAGGAGTTCCAAAAGGAAGGAACTGTGACATTGACACACGTGTCACATTGTTAGTTTTAGTAAGTGTTTTACGGCACTTGCAACACAATAAGATCATACAAGTGCCGAAGATTAGAGGTGTTACAAGAGAGTAACAAACACAAAAAGAAAGAGGAGAGATTAGGATGATAGATGTTTGATAGGAAAGAAGAAGCACACCACATCAGAGCACCAGCCAACCACCCACGAGACACATTGAAGAGAAGGCAGACATTGACACACGAGACACACGAGTCAATGAGCAATCCTTTGATTGGGCAGCCACCACCACCGACCCTCCACACAGCCTGCTACAACAGCAAGGGTTCCCGACAGATCACAGCTACAGGATTAGTCCTTGGCGTAACCAGATAGTCACAGTCAAGTCTCATAGCGCTCCAGCACACAGTGTGTGTGTGTGTGTGTGTGTGTGTGTGTGTGTGGGGGGGGGTAAGTGTGTGTGTGTGAGTGTCTGTGTGTCCGTGTGGTGTGAGAGAGAGAAAAAGAGAAAGAAATAGAGAAAGAGGGAGA
>NW_004798259.1:177603-178742 GCF_000002075.1 Aplysia californica | reverse complement strand
TCTCTCTCTCTCTCTCTCTCTCTCTCCACAACACTCACCACCTCATGCACGTGTATGGAGCACCCTCCATCCTGTCTTGGAAACTCTTCAATAACCCATTCTCCTGTCGGTGGTTGGCGGGTGCTCTGGTGTGGTTTGCCTCTTCTTTCCTATCAAACACACATCTATCGTCTTTGTCTCCCCTCTTTCTTTTTTGCGTCTGTTACTCTCTTGTAACACCTCTAATCTTCTGCACTAATATAACCTTATTGTGTTGCAAGTGTCGTAAAACACTCACTATAACACAACCCAATTCTCCTCTCTTCAACTCACCGTTCACACCGAGTTGAGATATCCGAACCTGGAATCATCCATGTCCACTGAGTTGTTGCCCATTTTTTGTTTTGTGTTGTTTCGTTTTCTGTATTGTTCATGACATATGTGAGGCAGCGTGGTGGAATCAGGCTCTCGTCAATTTTGAGGCAGGTGGAGTTATTGGTACCGTCTTAAAGCTTGTTAAATTGTCTTTATTTTAATGAGAAAATACAAGTCGAGATATTTGCAAATAAAGGAAGTGGGGGTCATCTATTTTCAGAGGTAAAATTAGTGAGAAAATGTCCACTAAAGATTAGTTATTTCCTTAGATTAAGGGTACGTGGTAACAGAAAATTTACATTTTTTGTGAATTTATTTAACGTTTTTCAGAAAAATCCACACAGAAATGAGTTCTTTAAGGGAAATGAAATGTGTTCAGCCAAAAAAGGAAAAGTTGATAAAAATTCACAAACCTGTCGAAAAATGGAAGTTTTTTCACTTTGATTATTTTGACGAGAGCCTGATTCCAAAACGCTGCCTCACATATTTTTAAATGTTAATTTTTTAATTTTTTGTTTTGTTACTGTTTTTGTTGTTTGGCTTTTTGTTGTTGTTTTTTCTTTTCTTTTCTGTTTTTTAAATTCATATTTTTAATTCTTATTTTATTTGTTTTTTGTGTGTCTTTTGTTTTGTTTTTGTTGTTTGGCTTTTTGATGTTGTTTTGTTTAGTTTGTCCGAGTGATAAAGAAGGAGGATAATGAGGCCCTCCTCAAGCTATCTCCTCGTTTTCTCTACTGATCTCCCCTTTGATATCGAGATTCCTGCAGAAGTGTGCGTGTGTGTGT
>NW_004798259.1:175299-177047 GCF_000002075.1 Aplysia californica | reverse complement strand
AGAGAGAGAGAGAGAGAGAGAGAGAGAGAGAGAGAGAGAGAGAGAGAGAGAACCCCCTCCCTCTAAACCAGTGACAAGATTAGGCCCCTGAGGTACATCCAGCACCACAAAGCCCCAGGTTTGTTGACATGGCTGCAAGTGTGTGTGTGTGTGTGTGTGTTTGTGTGTATGTGTGTCTGTGAATGTGTATGTGTGTATGTGTGTGTGTGAATGTGTATGTGTGTGTGTGTCTGTGAATGTGTATGTGTTTGTGTGTGTCTGTGAATGTGTATGTGTGTATGTGTGTGTGTATGTGTGTGTGTGTGTGTGTGTGTGCGTGTGTGTCAGAGAGAGAAGACACCCCCTCCCCCCCCTCCCTCTAAGCCAGTGACAAGATTAGCCTCATGAGGTACATCCAGCACCACAAAGCCCCAGGTTTGTTGACACGGCTGTAAGTACATAAGTCACACACAAACCCCCGGGCGACACAAACCCCCCGGCGACCCCGGCGACACAAACCCCCGGGCGACGCAAACCCCCGGGCGACACACGACACCACGTCTGTGGCACAACATTGGGAGGCCGGTCACGCAGTTCTCAGACCTAACACAGACTGGCCTCACGGGTGGTTGGCGGGTGCTCCTGTGTGGTTTGCTCCTTCTTTCCTATCAAACATCTATCTTCCTTATCTCTCCTTTCTTTCCTATCAAACATCTATCTTCCTTATCTCTCCTCCTTCTTTTTTTGTGTTTGTTACTCTCATGTAACACGTCTATTCTTCAGCACTTATATGACCTTATTGTGTTGCAAGTGCCGTAAAACTCTTACTAAAACAAAAAGACTGGCCTACACTGACGTCTGTGGTGTAGCAGTTAGGCTCTCTGCTGTCAAACACAGGGGACCAGAGTTCAATTCATGAGGGGTGGGGAGAGAATATTTCATCGAGCATCTCGGTCTTTTTTTTTCTGGGATGCTGTATCCCTCTCGTCCCGATAGACAGGGTCACAGGTCAAAGTCCAACTGCTTTTTGATCGAACATGGGGTCGTCGGAACACAAAATACATGAAACACACCACAGCAGACCACCTGCCAACCATCCACATTGAATCGATGGGATGATGTAGCCTGCCCTCTAAGTGAGACAACTTGTATGGATGTGGGGCGGGGCGTAAACATGCGCAATACTCTATCAGTGAGTCAACTTGTTTAGTTCAGTTTTTAATAAAAGTTTTACGGCACTTGCAACACAATAAGGTCACATACGTGCCGAAGATTAGAGGTGTTACAAGAGAGTAACAAACACAAAAACAGGAGATATCAGGACGAAAGATGTTTGATAGGAAAAAAGGAGCAAACCACACCAGAGCACCCGCCAACCACCCACAGATACAAGCTTCCAGTACTAACCTTGTGTACTGTGTCCCTCTCGGACATGACCAGAGCGTACTCCTTGACCGCTGCGTCTTTCTCTGCCCTCAGACTCTCAAAGTTCTTCTTGAGCTCTGCGTGTTTGGCGAAGGTCTGGTTGAAGTCCTTGCAGAAGTCGTCGCGCTGTTTGATCACCATGTTGAGCCGCTCCTTCACCTGGCTGTGCTTGATCAGGCTCTGGGGACACACCACGCACAACACGCTCACAACTACATACGCCACACAACACGGTCACAACTACATATGACACACAACACGGTCACAACTACACACAACACGGTTTACACTGGCTAATGAACAAATCCACAAAACAAATGTCCCAAGCCCACTTTACCCGCCCC
>NW_004798259.1:173812-175199 GCF_000002075.1 Aplysia californica | reverse complement strand
GTAAAGGAAGATATTCAGGTGAAGAAATGGAAATGGATTGGACACACCCTGAGGAGACCCCCGACAAGCATCATCAGGCAGGATTTAACGTGGAAAGCGTAAGAAGGGAAGACCAAAGATGACATGGAGGCGAGCGGTACAAGCGGAAATTGAAAAAGCGGGGACATCATGGAAACAGATAGAAAATGATGCTCATGACAGACTTCGCTGGAGTAATGTTGTTGATGGCCTGTGCTCCACTAGGCTACCGGACTCGTAATCGTAAGGTTACATTTTCGGGGGTTCGAGCCGTGGGCCCGACGTTGTGTCCTTGGGAAAGGCACTTTACACTAATTTTCCTCACTTCACCCAGGTGGAAATGGGTACCCGGCCATACACAGCGAAAGATCTTGTCAGTATGCCATTGTGTTAGCGCCTATAAATGACCGCTTGTACTCTATGTTTCCCAGGAAGTTGAGGTTGTTTCAGAATGTTCTCAGGTGTGCTGGGGCAATGGTATAGATTGTGAAGCGCATAGAGCTTGCTGTTGAGCGGAGATTTGCCCTATACAAATGCTGTCTATCTATTGAGAATGGAATAGGTTGGGTTTTTTTCTCTCCTGAAAAAAAATTGCTTGGTAGGTTTAGTACATTCATCATCATCCGATGCCTTGCCGACTGGCGTGGGCGATCATGGACCTCCACTTCCGTCTTTCTTTCGATGCAGCAATGGTGTCTGTTGTTCTTGCTGCTCCCAGCCATGTTGTCATCTTGTCCATTAGTACATTGCCAGGTGAAAATTACAAAGGTTGATCTAACATGTTTGGCCGTTTTGAGTTACTGAGACCATGAGGTCAGAAATCCATGAATGTTCTATCTGCTGATCTATCAAAACTCGTAAGGTTATTCCCAGTCGTTGTCAAGATATTCAGAGAACTTCATTCGACTGGGCTTGACATGTTATGAGACTCGGAATTTTTAACGTCAAACTTCTCCAAACAAGGTAGGCCTACTGAGCAAACAAAGTTTTGTATAGTGAACACTTTGCCGTGCTATCCCTATACGTGGTGTAAAACTACACGGTGAGTGGTTGGCGGGTGCTCTGGTGTGGGATGCTCCTTCTCTTTCCCATCAAACATCTGTCGTCCTTATCTCTCCTTTCTTTCCTATCAAACATCTATCGTCCTTATCTCTCCTTTCTTTCCTATCAAACATCTATCGTCCTTATCTCTCCTTTCTTTCCTATCCAACATCTATCTTCCTTATCTCTCCTTTCTTTCCTATCCAACATCTATCTTCCTTATCTCTCCTTTCTTTCCTATCAAACATCTATCTTCCTTATCTCTCCTTTCTTTCCTATCAAACATCTATCTTCCTTATCTCTCCTTTCTTTCCTATCAAACATCTAT
>NW_004798259.1:169584-173073 GCF_000002075.1 Aplysia californica | reverse complement strand
AAAGATTAGAGGTGTTACAAGAGAGTAACAAACACAATAAGGTCATACAAGTGCCCAAGATTAGAGGTGTTACAAGAGAGTAACAAACACAAAAAAGAAAAAGGAGAGATCAGGACGATAGATGTTCGCCAGGAAAGAAGAAGCAAACCCCACCAGAGCACCCGCCAACCACCAACATTCCACTGTCAACTGAACAAATCAACCAATGTCCCTATGCCAGATGTACCCCCCTTCACCTGGTTCCACTCGCGTATGGCGTTGGTACATTGCTGCTTGAGTCCATTCCTCTCCAGCGACAGTCCCTCGATCTTGCCCCTCATCTCCTCCAGCTGGACCCGTAGTCCGTTGTTCTCCTCTGTCACCGTCTCCAGCCTGGGAGGGGGGGGGGTGTGTGAGTCACCACAGAGGAGAGGGGGAGGGGGGGGTGTGTGAGTCACCACGCGGGAGGGGGGGATTGATGATTTAATACCGTCTTTTCATTGGCGGAGAACTATACACCTTTGAGCGTGGTTTCCTGCGGTTGATATTTCTGGCCAAGACAACGTTCGGTGTTTTTATTGAAATAACGACAGATCATCGTGTTTGAGGCAATAAAATACTGACTTGCACTGATCTCAGTCTTGGAAAATATTAGGCTTCATTTGTATGTTCTAGTGAATGTTCTCTGTTAAAGTAGAGATGTCTGGTGCTCTTGTTACTCTTTTCCAATCTGTCAAACATGGGGGGGTGGCAGCCAGTTAACGACTTCCGCAATATTATTATTATTACCGTATGTTAAATTGAAACAGCTGCCATTCTCTTAAACATTGACTGAGAGGTAAAAGTATGGTACCAAAATTCTCAGGAGATATAGGCCTTTCATATGAAATAGATGAATTTGACATACAGCCACTTTGAAAATTCAGTGTCTGGTACCTAGTATAGTGCTAATATTTTGTTGCATTTGACGTGAAGTCCATTCTCGTTAAAATTTTGTTTGATCCATAAGTTTTTTTCTCTGTGAATGAATAGTTTTCTACTTTTGTAAGTTACTTTGTAGTGGCATAGCCAAGATAACTGCTAAATCTCAAGTCTCTGTCTCAATTCTAAGACCCCCATTGCTATGGAAACATGTTGCTCAACTTCGGAGGCCATTTCCCCTTTTCGTGTTTCCTCACCTGGCACAATTAGAAGTTCTGTATTTTCCTCAAATATTGTCATATTTACTTCATTCTTGTTTTAAATTGTAGGGAAGAGGTGGTAGTTTTTGAAAATAATGTTAACTCAGTTTGGAAATGTCCTTCCTATGACTGATATTGACCGGCAGGGACACATATAGTTGCTGTATGGTTGTGAAAGTTCTTCTTTACGTGGTTCAACTGGTTTTTCTTGTTTCTGTGAAATGTTTTCTCTTGTGTGAATGATTATGTGGTTGGTGGAAAGCGCTCAGAGTTTATACTACTATGGGATACAGTGTTTTATAAATGCAATATATTATTATTATTATTATCATCATGATGTCGTCATCATTATTATTCTTATCATCATCATCATCAATATCGTCTTCATTATCATCATCATTATCATCATCATTATTATCATTATCATTATTATCATTATCATCATCATCATTATTATTATCATTATCATCATTATTATCATCATCATCATCATTATCTTTATTCTCATTAGTGGAGACCAGGGAGAAATAAGGGTACCAAGCAGCCCTCACCTGGCTAGGGCGGCGCCCCGAGAGGTGATCATCTCAGCGTACTGTTCCCGCAGCAGGTCGTAGTCTTTGTGCATGTTCTCATACTTGTCCAGCAGCCCGTCCGATGTCCCGCTTTCACTGGCAGTCTGAAGAATATACACACACAAGTACACACACACACACAGGAACACACACAAGTACACACACACACACAGGAACACACACAGTAAGCATATGTTTATGATATGATAACAACTGAGCTCTTCATCCGTTCTCATAACTGGCAGCCTGACATACAAACACAAACACTCACACACACAAGTACACACAAGTACACACACACACACAGGTACACACGCACATACACACATACAAACCCATGGACACACATGTAAACGCACACACACACACATGTACACACACACACACATGTACACACACACAGATCAGATGTTTACAGTTTAACAACAACTGAGCCCATCAGATCTGATTTTTTTTAAAAAAGGAAATTAAACATTTCCTATTAAAGTGGCCACATTGATCAATATACTATTGAGACAAGACAAGCTTCAAAAGTGTACAGAACAGAAAAACTTCTTCGTTCAACTCTTTCAAAATGGTGCCACTTTATTTCCACATCTGAGGTTTTCCTCTCTTACCCCCGAGGTCACACAGTACAGACAGTCCAACTGCACAAGGCCTGGTCTGCTGATCTTTCTCACCTAGTTTTAGTATTAGTAAAGAGTTTTACGGCACTTGCAACACAATAAAGTCGTATAAGTGCTAAAGAATAGACGTGTTACAAGAGAGTAACAAACACAAAAAAGAAGGAGGAGAGATCAGGACGATAGATGTTTGATAGGAAAGAAGGAGCCAACCACACCAGAGCACCCGCCAACAACCCACTGACCTAGTCTAAGCCAGCCCTGACCCCCACAGTTTCGCCAACCCTCACAGGAAGTCCCCCTGTGTATAGTTTAGTCGTTGTCGCACTGTACTTCCAACACAAACAGCTCATACAAGTGGCCTTTTCTTACAGTTCAGGGAGGGAGTTTTCCGGCAGTGTTTCTCGTTTTCCTGAGAGTTTTTCGTCACTTTCAGCACAAACAGGTCCCAGACAGTTTTAGTAAAAGTTTTATGGCACTTGCAACACTATAAGGCCATATAATTCAGTGCCGAAGATTAGAGGTGTTACAAGAGAGGATAAAGACAATAGAGGTTAGACCGGAAAGAAGGAACAACCACAACAGAGCACCCGCCAACCACACACGGGTTCCAGATGGTTGGCCAACACGTCTGCTAGGACATTTCAGTGACCCACGCTCAGCACTTTTCAAGGACCCCCGAGCAAGTGTTGAGTTCCTGCGTGCTGTCGGCATCGCTGACCATTTATGACGCCACAGCGGCAGAAGAGAGAGAGATGATCCACTGACCTTCCTCTGCTGGTGCCTGAGCTCCACCAGCTCCTGTTTGTCCTCACTGCGCAGCTTCTGCAGGTTGGCGATCTCCTCCAGGAGCTGTTTCTTCTCTGTGTGCAGCTCCGACTGTTGGCCCTTCAGGGAGAGAAGCTCTGACGTCACCTGGGGGAATAGAACAGACATGTGTCACCTGACGTACACACACACATACATACACACACACACGCACAAACACACACACACATGTTGGCCCTTCAGGGAGAGAAGCTCTGACGTCACCTGGGGGAATAGAACAGACATATGTTACCTGACATACACATACATACACACACAGACACACACACACACATGTTGGCCCTTCAGGGAGAGCAGCTCTGACGT
>NW_004798259.1:167385-168526 GCF_000002075.1 Aplysia californica | reverse complement strand
GATAGATGTTGGATAAGGAAGGAGGAGAGATGAGGATGATAGATGTTGGATAAGGAAGGAGGAGAGATGAGGATGATAGATGTTGGATAAGGAAGGAGGAGAGATGAGGATGATAGATGTTTGATAAGGAAGGAGGAGAGATGAGGATGATAGATGTTTGATAAGGAAGGAGGAGAGATAAGGATGACAAATGTCTGATGGGAAAGAATGGGGAGAGATTAGGACAATAGATGTTTGATAGGGAAGAAGGAGCTTAAACCACATCAGAGCACCCGCACGCCACCCACCTTTATTGATTCCTACAATGGCAAACATAATATAATATAATATATATATTATATACATAAATAAAACACATAATTTGACACACACAAGACACCCATACAACAACTGCGGTCTACTGCTTTGACAAGTCACGACAGACAGAAACAACACAGCTTGTCTTACCTCATGCAGACACGGGGAAGGTGAGAGTCGTTATGGAGAGAAGGTGAAAGTTGTTACGGAGATGGTGAGAGTCGTTACAGAGAAGGTGAGTCATTACAGAGAAGGTGAGAGTCGTTACAGAGAAGGTGAGAGTCGTTACAGAGAAGGTGAGAGTTGTTACGGACAAGGTGAGAATCGTTACGGAGGAGGTGAGAGTCGTTGACTAAGAGAGGAACTTACAAAGCAAAAAAAAAAAAAAAAAGAGATAAGGACAACAGATGTTATAGTTAAGGTTTAATAAGTGTTATACAGCACTTGCAACACAATAAGGTCGTAGAAGTGCCGAAGAATAGATGTGTTACAAAAAAGAAGAAGGAGAGATAAGGACAATAGATGTTTGATAGGAAAGAAGGAGCAAATCACAGCAGAGCCCTGGTCCTTTCAGTCATATCATTATCCTCCATGTCCCTGTCATACTTCTAGAGAGGTTCGATACGAACGTAAAATCAGGGAAAATTCCGTCACACACAGCACATCATTTCAGAGAAATCGAAATGCCCCTGCCCCTCTCCCTTCCACTCCCCTCCGTTTCCCTCATTATAATATACCCCCTCCCCCTTTCCTCCCACCCCAAGCCAATTTCCCTCATTATATACATACTCCCACCCCCCACTCCCCCAAAAAAGAAAAAAACAAACACTCCTCAACATTTACT
>NW_004798259.1:87751-166046 GCF_000002075.1 Aplysia californica | reverse complement strand
TACCAATGCCTGGATAACTTGAAGGTGTAATCTCTGACTAAGAGGTTCACGTGTAATGACCCTCCACCCCCCAAATCACTCACGGTCGCGAGCTGTCGTTGCACATTCTGCTACACCCAAGCCAGGGCATATTTTATGGGGTTTTTTGTTTGTTTTAGTAAGGTTTAACGACGCTCGCGCCAAGGGGTGGATGTCAACAGAGAAGTCCAAACGGGGAATCAGGCTTATATTACTCTGCTCACCTCTCTAGCCCCAACAGCACTAAGTCTGCTTCGGCTATCAAGTCACAGCGGAAATAGCAGTTCACAAGATAGTGACAAACATACAAAAGAAGTAGCGGGAAAATGTGAAAACATAAGAAAGACAAGATAATCCTCCGTGCAGTGATGGCTTGGCTCTTTCTATTGCGTTCAAAAGAAGTGAGTTCGATTTCCTCTACGGTCTTATCGAGTACATCAACTGTGGAACCTGCTTTACCAAAGACTTAATCATTTATGCAAAGAGCCTTTCAACCACCCCCACCCCCTTTGTTCAGTAGCGTTGGTAGTCCAGTGGGTAGGCTACCGGACTGGTAATCGTGAGGTTGCGGGTTTGGGTGTTCGAGCCGAGTGCCCGTCGTTGCGTCCTTGGGAAAAGCACTGTACACGAATTTTCCTCACTTCACCCAGGCGGGAATGCAGCGCCTATAAATTATGGTCGCTTCACTGTACGCTTCCCAGGAAGTTGAGATTGTTACAGAGCGCTTAGAAGCCTACAGGGATAATACCAGCTTTGATCGTGAAGCGCATAGAGCTTGCTGTTGACAAGGGATTTGCGCTCTACAAAATATTATGCTATCTATAATGATTATAATTATTATTACAATAACATTATAATGGCACTTTCACGGCAAACTGTCTAGACAGCCTCCTTTCTCCCCCCAAATGGTTCAGAGACAATTCCGACTGTTTTCTCCAACCACTTTCTGGCCGGATGTTTCTCAAACAGCCATGGGTGTGCCCGACAAGCAGGGCCATTACTCGAAGCAGCCCGACTTGTAAAACATGTTGATGGGTTTGTAAAATTATTGTTTGTCGTCTGAAATCCTTTAAGAAAAGATAGAGGACGTAAGAACGGAGGGACAGTAGTGGTAAAAACTAAAAAGAAAAAAAAAATGTGGAGCTTAGTGGAGTAAGGGAAACAATCAACCATTTACTTTGTAGAGATAGTGAGGCCAAAAGTCACACAAGTGACAACCCTTTACTAGCGTTTCAAGCTTTCAGTTATTTCAGTTGTTATTGGAGAGCTTCTCTCTCCCCCCCCCCCCTCACAAAATTAAAACGACACTAAGCTAATACTCAAAAACATGCCCTGAGCAAATTTGCATCTTTACACATTGAACGAGCACTACAAAAAGTGGGACCAGCCTTACTTAGTTTTTTAAAGTTTTAGTAAACGTTTTAGTAAGAGGTTTATTGCACTTGCAACACAAATAGGTCATATGAGTGCCAAAGATTAGTCGTGTTACTAGTAGGTAACATACAAAGAAAAGGAGGAAGAGAAATAAAAGATGACTGATGTTTGGAAGGAAAGAATGAGCACATAACAATAGAGCATTCATTAACTACTCAGAAAATATAACCAAAATAAAATGTTGTACATCAAACTGCATCTTTATTTGTCTTTAAACTTCAACTCTATTCAAATAATACAAAACAAGAGGGGAGAGAAATAAAATGGATGAATTAATGTAAAAATAAAATCAAACACAAAATTAAACAAATTCATATAAATAATAAAGGCCAAAAGAAAAATGGTACAAAGTTAAAAAGCAGTAAAACCATTCTGAAAAAGAAACCGCATTTCGGGGAGCAGCTGAGCAAGTAAACAAACAGTGTGACAACCTTCAGACAGCGGTGCACACTGAACAAAAAAATGGCTGCTTGAATGCAAATAACGGATTTCTTTAAGGAAGTGAGTGACACATCATCATCTCAAAGGCTAACCTCTGGGTTCGTAGGTCCTAGATTTCCTTCACAGCAGTGTAAACTATGGATATAAATTAAAAATATACTAGTATAAAAAGTAACCAAGCAGTATACTTCAGATCTAATACTTTCAAGCAAAGTTGATACACTAGACTTTGCTTCAGAAAAATTTAAGTGGGGCAGAAAAATAACATAAATTATTTGTAAAAATCATCTTCTCCGTTCCTCTATCTATTACGGTCACGGGAATATTTTATTTAAAATTTATCTAAGTTCGTATTCAAAGAAGTCCACTGTGCCCTTTTTTCATCATTCCCAAGTTTGGCGCGTCTGGTCAGAAACTCCTGACTCATACAAATGTCAGGTTATGTGACTCAGAAAAGACCACAGAAGATAGTTTGACCATTGGGTTGCTTCATTCAACAGCAAGCTAAGATGCTATAGATATGAATAGGAATCGGGTTCCAAATAAGTCTCCCAACACTGATCACGCAACTACAAAGTCAGTTCCCTTCAATCAAACTCACTCAGAAGTCAGCACTGAAACATTCTCTCCAACCCTGACTGTACTGACACGTGCAGCATCTGTAGGCACGCAGAGCGATCAGAAGTTGACAGAAAAGGGCACTGCCCAATCCAACTAGAGCTAAATATTTTAAAGTTTACAACGATTAGCAAAACTACGATTTCACTTCCCTAACACTCAAAGCGGAAATCTGAGAAGCAAAAAGTCTCTATGAAACAGAGGCAATATTATCAATCATGTGTTTACTTTATAACCTCTCTAACAATTACATATGTTCTGTACGCATTTACAAAATGCCATATTAAAAAAGTGGTATGAGCACTCTGAATTTAATGCTTCCTAAATTATAGGCTGTTTCATTAAGGCCTACCAACTTTCAATAGGAATATACGATTGAAAAGAACCAGGCATTAATATGAAATTCATACACATGAAAAAAAATAGAATGAAAAATATACAACAGAGAAATAAAAGTATAGTACCACAAACAGAAAAAAGACACCATAGATCAGATCAAATAAAAGAGAAGCAGTAAGAACAAGTCGGAGTAACGCAGCCATGACCAGCCAGCACACAGTGGTAGCTCAAACCAAAATGCAGATATAATAGAGAAGGAAACAAATGCTGCAGGCCAGGAAAACAAACACATTGTATTGTGTGGACTGGCCCACCTTACTGAAATCCAGGAAAACGTCTTTGGAATACTTCACATCAACAATTCTACCACAACTCACACAAGTCTATGGACAGCCCCAGACATTGTCTGCAAGCTTCACTGCAAGCCCTGGCACCAGGTGGGGGGGAAGGGGGGGGGGGGGTGGGGTGGAGGTGGCAGCTGCCACAGTTGTGCTGTTACAGTCACAACGAGATTATTATCATCATCATAACAACAACAATAATAGTAATGGTAATAGCAGTAACAGGGCATAAAGATAAACAGTGTCCATATCCGATTTGCATACTCATCTACAGTAAAGGTGATCTCTAACTACACAGGCTAGGGAACAAACGGAACAACAATCATGTACAAACTGTATGTCTTTATTCTTCTAACACTGTCACACATTGTAGACGTGAACAAAACTGTGTAAGGTAACAGCACTCACAGAATACAGGATAATAATATGAAAAACTGGGGAAAAAAATCCTTCCATCAGAGATGACAAGCTATTTCCTTTCTTTTTTTCTTATACTTCAAGGAAGAACAGTTTTCTTTTCATTACAAATCATCTGCATTCATAGTGTTAGGGGCTTTCTATCACCCTTGTAAGAACAAAAACGATAAACTGATTCTCTCTTTCATTTCATGAAAACCTCCTATCAACATAGGAAAGCATGAGACACTTCACAGGGCACTTGGAAATGCCTGCTAGAAAATATGGATTACAAAAATCCAACTCAGTCACATCTCAAACTGTCTTAAGATTTCACGTGACACAATTTCAACAACTGTTTTTTCATTGCTTTTAATTACCACATAACATGCTTCTGAAAATTACCTATTCTGGATGATATTTTTTCCAAACAACTATGAAATGAGGCATCAAATGTTGAAGTGCTGGGAAAAAGTCCCCCAATGTTTACTATTCTAAAAAAATCACACAGAAAATATTTGTACATACTATACAATGCCTGTGTCTATGGATTCTTCTGATAGGATGATGAGGACATTGCTACACAATTGTTACAACCATGTCAATGACATCTTGTAATGATAATGCTATGTACATCATTTGATAACAGAGTAAAGAATGTCTTACGACCTTTTTTTTTTGCAACAAACTGCATAAAAATCTACTGTTTGACACACACACAAACCAAAAGGCTGAAAAGGAACAAGCAGTTAAACATTTCGATCGCTATTGTGACAGATAAAAAAAAAGTATTTTAAAATGACTGTGTCTGACTGATTACATGGCATGGCCTTTAGGCCTAGACAAAAAACAACAACAAATTCTCTTTTCCCGTAAACTGATTGTCTCATCTAAAACCTTGATGTGGCCTTCGCTCTTGGGTTGTCCCAAGGCTGTCTCTGAAGATCTGTTCACCTTTTACTTTTGTAGACAAACCTAGCAAAGTCAGAGACTGATATGAGGTTCTGTGACAACACACAAATACTGAGGGGGGAGACCCAGAAACAACTAGCAAGTCCCAGGGTGGGGACATGCTCAATCATTTGAACAATGACAAATCATTTCTATGAGCTTGGTGCAATCTCGAGCTCTGTGAATTTAGTCATGAGGAAACCAGCAGACATAATAGTATATGAGGCATCGCAGTGAAATCAGACGCTCTTCGCAATAATGAAATTTAAAAAATCGGCATTTTTTCTGCCAGTTTGGAATTTTTTTGCTAATTTTTGTTTTTTGGCTCATCACCTTGTATGTTGATTCAAAAACACTTTTATGTGTAGATTTTTATGGAAAAATGTTGATTAAAGGCACAACAAATTTAAATTTGCAGTTTTCAAGGACTCTTAAGTTATGGAAGTCCCCAAACTTTGGCACCCATTTTCTCTCTAATTTCACCTCTGAAACCAAGTGACCCCATTTTCTTCAATCGCAAATATCTCGACTTCTATATAGATATTGATATTTTTTAAAATTGAAAGCAAGACAAATGAACAACCTTTAAGATGATACCAATAACTGCATATGCCCAAAATAAAATTAACGAGCGCCCGATTCCACTGTGTTGTGACACATATGGCAAAGTTCTACGTTAAAGAAGAGTGGGTGTAAAGTGTTTGTGCCGGGCTTTGATGAGTGAATCATGAGTGGGAAAAATGTCAGACACCAGAGTCCATGACAAAACAAAATTCTTGAGATTTATCATTACCCACTGTCTCTCAACTGTTCGTGAGAAGACTTAGCAGTAAAAGTTTCACATTCCCATCATTAGAAATTCAATTATTTAGCTTAGCAGGCAATTTTTCATGACCCCTTTTGTTAGAGGTGTGAGGGATACATTCCAGCACCAGTAAAAGGAGGGATCAAACATATTTCCCAAATGGGATTGACCTAACACTCACACTCTTTGCGTGTTAGGCAAACAGCCTAACTATCAAACCACAGAAGTTGGAGCGACATAATCTGCCTTGAACATTAGACAGATGGAGAAACGGATCAGTCCAGGCCAGTATCTCCATTTCAAAGTTAAGTCTCGAAGCAACTCACACACACCCACAACAGCACAAAGACAACGGACAGACCTAGCGCTACCTTGTTGTAAGATTAAGTCATTTGTGTTTGGGTTACCAATACAATATACCAGCCACCCACAGAGCGGGGGGGAAAGACAGAATGCACCAGTCAGCAACAAGGATAACAATGTTGGAAGTTGACACAACTTGACACAACGACACTTTTGACATTAACATGATAAAAGGACCACTCTTATCATCTCATTCAAGATAAACGATAAACGTTACCATAAAATTTACATGAAATGTTATTGTGGGTACATTTTAATTTTGTATAATTTCTGTCATAAGAGCACTCTTCTCAACTTGTCACAGTCAGCAACAGTGAGATATATTACTACAAGAACAAAGTTTTTCATATTTTATCTTTTCTAAATTATTTGACATATTTTTTCAAAGTCCCTTTTTTATTTCCACAAGTTGCCCCAAATACCCAAACCTTAAAACTTTCCCCCCCCTGAACCATTTGACTGTGTGTTGTGCTTGCCATGGTTCGTGAGCCAGATGGTGAATGACAAGAACAAGGCAAACTAGGCTCTATTGCCAGTTTCGCTTGTTTTGAGTTGAGTGGACAGTGCCACAGCTCCTTAGACGAGAGCACATGAATCAATGACATCACACAGCGCCTCAGACGAGAGTACATGAATCAATGACATCACACAGCCCCTCAGACGAGAGCACATGAATCAATGACATCACACACATGTAAAGTGACAGGGGGAAAAATGTGACAGAACTCTGTGATGACTCTGAGCGGTATGGACCAGAACAGGATAAGTAAATGCACAATCCTCTAACTAGCAACACTAGTATGGTATTACCTTGGGTAAATAAAAACAACAAATCATAACCCCATGAAGTTCTTCAGTCCAATAAAATATACACGACATCATAATCAGCACCGCTCCTCCATGGGGCAGCAGTAATAAATAGTGAAAGTTCTCATGGTCATTACTTCATGTCATCACCACACACAAACCAGGTCATTAGTAGTCTGTATCACATCAGTAGTATGATTATCGGCATCAATTCATATATAGCACATAGTAAATGCATTCATCTTATTGTGAATAATCTCGCATAACCTCCTCTCTCTCTGTTTCTCTCTCTCTCTCTCTCTCTCGGTGTACGTGTGACAGGCTGTTCTCCTGCGCGGGAACGACGTACATTCAACATTAGTGTGGCCTGGTAGTAGGAGAACCAGGAATCAATCGCGTGGTTTCAACAACGGCACGTTTGTTTCACACAGAGAAACCTTCTTAGAGATTGATGCAATAGAAATTCTTGTCTGTACAAAGACAAGTTCTTTTTGATAACTTAGCCCCCCACCCCTCGACTGGGTGATGCCAGATGAAGCCACCGGTGCCTTATGACACAACACTCCTCTGGTGGTACCTGACTACAGCCTGATAAATCTGGGTTGGTGGGGGGGGGGCTGCGGGGTTAGCGGTAACAAAGCTTGTATATATAGCTAACGTGTCTCAAGGTAGTCTCCCAGAACTCTAGGCCAAAGGAAAAATCTACATAGTATCCCAACATTTGGATAAAATACTGCTGTACTCTCAGCATTGAGATGAGTCAGCAAAATCAAAGCATTTAAGTTAAAGTCTAACTCTTAACATGGTGAAAATTCAGATATGTGAAAACATTGAAATAAGTCCTAACTGTAGTAAAAATAAATCACTCAGTTACTATGCTGATACAAGACAAGTAAATATATTATATGTTTTCAATGTATGTAGATTATGTACAGTAATGTATCTTCTTTATGACTTCATTCTCTTGACATCCCAAAATAGAAAGCCACATGTGAATGAAAGAAGCATTCTCACACACACATATATATGCACAAATGCACAAGCAGATACCCATGAAATATAGCATTTTCAAATATTTACATCATTAGATGGCAAAAAGCTGGATGGGCAAAATACATAGGAGAGCCCCACTCCTTCCCCTCCACATCTCTTGCATGATTTCTCCCCTTCTTCTCTATCCCTTCAGTCCATCTCCTCAGAGTAAGTGAATTTGATATGTATAAATACGAAACCATTTAAACCAATACTGACCCTTCATAAGGAGCAGCTGTTTCCACCAAAAAGTATCCATCACCCACTTTGAACCACTTGGATCTTTTATGTCCTTCATTGAAAATAATTGGTTTGGTATTTCAAAAAAGAAACGAATCATATAAATCTGAAGCTCTCAAAGTCAATGCTATGGCCTGACGTGATTCGACAAAAAACAATGGCCACAAGAGAAAGGCATACACAAACCATTCATAAAGAGAGTTATTTCTTTAAGCATGTGTTACCTTCCGTAGGACCAAAGAAACCCTTAAAATACACCAGAAACAAATCAAATAGACAGTTATCAGCAATGACAGGTTTTCCTGATGAGGAACTTCCCCAACCCTGAATCACTAGCACAACAATTTCAACAGACTGTTTTTTTTGTTTTTCAACCTTTACTCATGCTACAGTTGTAGAAAAGTCACCTAATAGTAAGCCTGTTGAAAAAGCTGAGAAGCTGAGTTCTTTCAGTCTCGTGATTCAGAGTTTTTGTGGGCTCATTCCATCTTACTCCTATTGCAAGAGCAACTAGCCCACACCAAAGCATTTTTTAAATCATTTTTTTTTCAGAGGCAATAGACATTATATAGAAAACTGATTCTACCAATAATGTGAGATTATTCTGGGGTATTGAAAAAATACATAAAAAATAGGGCCTACAAATACAAGAACATGTCAAAGATGGATAAATGGAATAAAAGATCCTCTTCCCACCCTTTCCCCTGATCCTCAGCACCTTTGGCATAGTAACTTAAGCAGTAATTGGTGGTTCACTAATGAACATTACAGTCCTCCAACTCTAGCTGTAAGGCAACGGTCGTTTAAAAACCGTGACATTCATTATTGAACAGTAGGTCTATAACATTCACCAGATTTAGTTTTTGGCTCAGCCCCTCTTCACTCCCACAAATAAAGAACTCCTGATACATCTTTGTGATATATATTTTCAGGAGGCTAGTTCTCGAAAGCTCTTTAAGAATACCAGGAAATTTCACATGATGATCTGACACTAACATTTGCCTCTAAGAAATGTCAATAATATAATTCTATTTATCAGTAAACACATGCTGTGAAACCCAAGGGGATTTGAGGTTTTCAAAGCAACCTAGAATGATTCTTTTCCTTTAAAAAGAAGATGCATTCAATGAAAATATAATTAAAAAGAGTAAAAAATCAGCAGGCACAGGTCAATGTGGTCAGTCCGGAAGGACGAGGGATCCTTCTGTAGTATCTTACAACACAAAACTCCCACTACAGTTCACTTTGGATTTGGTCAGAATAATTACAGTTAAGGTCTCATGTTCAATTTGGATTTCTTTCAATTATCAAAAAAAAATAAAAAATAATAATTTCTATTTGGCCAAGCAATCTATGTGCAAGGGGAAGAGAGAATACTTGAGAGGTAACTGAAAATGATATGCAGCTCTGAGAACAAGCCCTGTCAGGATCTAAGAAAATGAGGAGCTCAAAAGTCTTGAAGGAAGATGCATAAAATACAAAGGAGGGCAGGTTTGCACCGATTCAAGTCAGTAAAACTGACAAGCCAACAGTGCATCAATTCTTTAGCACCAGCCCTAAAGCTCTGACCAGACAAATTTTTTTCAGGGACCTATAATAGTTGATAAATTAAAATATGTGATAGAGGACAAAGGACTCCATGGCAGAAACTCACTTTATCCAAAAAGTTTGACTCGAGGAAATACAGTTTCCCCCAAACAGTGCATAGCATACTGCAATAAACACTTCCAGAGCTATGGAAGAGCCATAGGACGAGGTTTGAGGAAAAAAATATATTCATTCATCCGGCTTGGAGCCAGGATACAGACAGGGGATATAACCTATTTTTTTCCACGTCAGAGTCATGGGAGTTATTCTCAGAAATGGGACAACAATGATATTAAACATTAATCTCTTATAAAGAAAGTTACACAAATGATCCATACAGCTGATTACCCCTCCTCCCCTTTTCTACCCTCCCCCACCGCCTCTCCAATCAAAATAAGGATGAGGAAAATAGTATATTTGTGACTTTCGCTTCACATGACAATGCACGATGACAGGTAAGGTGCAGCCCAGAAAACCATTTACCAGCACCAAGAGAGACGTCTTAGCCAGGAGCTATTAATCTAACTATGCACATACACACAGTGCGCAAACCCAGTCCAGATCAGCAGCCTTCCAGCCGGCTCAGTCGTCCATCCAGTGTCTCCCACTCACACCTTACTGTCATTCTCGCGGTCGGGAGTGGTCGCGTGCTCACTGGGAGGGTCCACCACAATCTCCGGCATCTTGATCAGCGTCTCTTTCTCCTCATGGTCCTCGTGGTCATCGATGTAGAACTTGACTGGTGCCTTCTTCTTTGATGGGGACGAGGCTTGACCGTTGGCGCCCGGGTCCTCCGACTCTTCCTCCACTCCGCCGAGCTGTGGTTTGCTTCCGTTTCGTTTAGAAGTGTGTTTCTTCGCTTTTCTGTCAACATGGGGAAAAGGAAGGGGGTGGTAGGAGGGGGAGGAGAAATAAGAACGAGTTAGTTTTAGTTTTAGTAAGGTTTTACGGCGCTTGCAACAGCATAAGGTCATATGAGCGCCAAGGGGTGGATGTCAACAGAGAAGTCCAAACCGGGAATCAGGCTTACTCTGCTCACCTCTCTAGCCTCACCAGCACAAAGTCTGCTTTGACTATCAAGGCACCCCAGATATAGCAGTTCACGAGAGAATGGCAAACATACAAAAGGAGTAGAGGAAAAATGACGACAGTAAGGATGAGGAAAAGAAAAAGGAGCAGTTTCCCCCTATGTTGTCCCTGCACAGTTTGAGCATGACATCGATAAATCAGCCCATTTACAATTAAGAACAAGTTAGATGGTGATTTGTAGGTGGGATAAAATGATGATGGGATGGACAAACAAGGCTGTTCTTCAACCAGAGGAATGAGTGAGAAAAGAAATGGGATGAAAAATCATAACCTCAAAATTGAAGACTTGAGACAATACAATTTGATAAAGACAATATGTCACCCCAACCTCCCCTGAAGAGAATAACCAAACTTGTCATAAGAACAAGGAGGTAAGAAAAACAGCAGAAGGAAGCCTCTATTGGAAAGAAGTACAGATAGGCACAAACACTGAAAATATGAGACATGGAAACAAGGACATAGGTGAACGAAGAATAGAAGGGGAAAAAACCCCAAGGATACAGATGTTGAGAAGAAAGAGGAAATCATTCCCTGTACTTGTCTCTTAAAAAAAACCCCCAAACTACCTGATAAACAGAATCCATGCTTTGCTAGCGACAAACAAAAAACAAAATTGCTGCTAATCTAACTGATGCACAGAATTCTACACTTATAGAAGCGGAACTCCCTCTTCGCGATCGCCGATTCGCTGTGAGGAATTGAAACTAAAACATGGCGGCCAGTTGAGGGCACCTTTGGCTGCGCCGCACAGCGAGGCTTCGCGTTGCTATGCACGCTGATGCTAGTGGTAGGGCTTGGAAGACACCTTACATTAAGTTACATCAGTATTTTAAAACTTTCTTCGAAGAGGAAATATAGTGAAATAGTCTAGTACATTTTTACTGCCAACAATATGTCATAATTGGCAATGTTACAATGTTTTTGTATCTGTATTGTTGGTTTGTTGTTGTTTTTTTAATGATGGGATGGGATGGGATCTAGATCTAGATAGATCTAAATCTCTAGATCTACTACTAGATCTAGATCTACTAAAGATCTTCACAATCACAATACACTTGATAATAACACTAATTATGAACATTAACTCTGTTGGAAAAGTATCTAGATATAGTCTTGATTAGTACTAGATCTACGATTGGAGAATGTGTCGGTTGCACATAAAATACATAGGCCTATTGTACATGCTGCCAAAAACACAAAAATGCAGAAAAGGCCTCTAAATATTGTTTTACACATAAAAGCCAATAATGCAAAACAAAGTAAACAAGAGTGGAACTGGCATATGTTTCCTGAATATATGTTCAAAGTCATTTTCTGTGTGTTGGGAGTGTGATTTCTAATGCATGAATGAGAGGCTCATTCAGATGTGATAATGAAGAAACTTGTGTCTACAGTCACAACAGAAAGAGTTCCATGGCGAGTGATCACTGGTCAAGGATTTCAGAGCTGTGTGCATTTTGAGAAAAATGTATCCCCATACTCTGGATCACATGTCGAGGGGATGGGCTTGTCCCCCTGTAATCCCCGCACACAGTAAACAAACACATATTTTGGAACACGAACAAGAAAAAATAAGTGGTCTGTTGTTACGGATCAAATTGAAGTCCTGTTTCAATTCGATTAATTGATAAAAGTGCGTATCGCAATGCGTTGGACACCCCTGCCCTATAGGCCTATATGCTATTTAATAAATACATTCGTCAGACCTGGAATCTTTAATGCCCGCACACAGTAAACAAACACACATTTTTAAACACGTATAAGAAAAAATAAGTGTTGTCTTGTTACGGATCAAATCGAAGTCCTGTTACAAATCAATTAATTGATAAAAGCAAGTATCGCAAGGCATCGGCTCACCCAGCACTATTACGCTATTTTATAAATACATTCGTCAGATCTGGAATCTTTAATCTTTAATCCCCGCACACAGTAAACAAACACACATTCATGAACACGTATAAAAAATAAGTGGCCTCTTGTTACGGATCAAATTGAAGTCTTGTTACAATTCGATCAATTGATAAAAGTGCGTATCGCAATGCGTTGGACACCCCTGCCCTATAGGCCTATATGCTATTTAATAAATACATTCGTCAGACCTGGAATCTTTAATGCCCGCACACAGTAAACAAACACACATTTTTAAACACGTATAAGAAAAAATAAGTGTTGTCTTGTTACGGATCAAATCGAAGTCCTGTTACAAATCAATTAATTGATAAAAGCAAGTATCGCAAGGCATCGGCTCACCCAGCACTATTACGCTATTTTATAAATACATTCGTCAGATCTGGAATCTTTAATCTTTAATCCCCGCACACAGTAAACAAACACACATTCATGAACACGTATAAAAAATAAGTGGCCTCTTGTTACGGATCAAATTGAAGTCTTGTTACAATTCGATCAATTGATAAAAGTGCGTATCGCAATGCGTTGGCCACCCCTGCCCTATAGGCCTATATGCTATTTAATAAATACATTCGTCAGACCTGGAATCTTTAATGCCCGCACACAGTAAACAAACACACATTTTTAAACACGTATAAGAACAAATAAGTGTTGTCTTGTTACGGATCAAATCGAAGTCCTGTTACAAATCAATTAATTGATAAAAGCAAGTATCGCAAGGCATCGGCTAACCCAGCACTATTACGCTATTTTATAAATACATTCGTCAGATCTGGAATCTTTAATCTTTAATTTTTAATCCCCGCACACAGTAAACAAACACACATTCATGAACACGTATAAAAAAATAAGTGGTCTCTTGTTACGGATCAAATTGAAGTCTTGTTACAATTCGATCAATTGATAATAGTGCGCATTGCAATGCATTGGCTAACTCAGCATTATACGCTATTTAATAATACATTCGTCAGATTTGGAATCTTAAATTATAATCATAATTATATGTGCCGCGCGTGGGAAGTGAAAGTGAAAGGAATTGAAAATGCTTTCAAAAACAAAAACATAATTAAAGTAGGACTACATGTGCTTATAAAGGCTCAAAAAGGTGTATGGATGCGGAAATTAATGTTTCGGATGAAAATAATACGCTATCTTCACTACTGTAGCATGCGGTCAAAAATTTGATGCGCAACTTATTATCAAATATCTAGGCTACTGAACTATCAAACACCTAGATCTAGATTCTCCTACTTTTACACAATGACTTAGATCTATATCAATTCGTCTTAACCGATGAGTATTTTTTTCAAACATTTGTACACATCTATAGGTTCTATATTATTCTAGAAATTTCTTTAAAGAAAATTCTTTAATAAATACTAGCCCAATATATATAAAAAAAATCCCAGTCAATGGTTTCTACAGATTTTTAAAAAGTTTATAGCTGGAGCTAAATCTCTTTTAAAAGCAAGTCCGTCCTTTTTTCTACTTCTGCTGGCGACATAAAGTTAATTATTGAACGCATGTTTTGAGAACATTAATAAGATCTAGTGAAAAAATATGTTCAGTGTAAAACAAATTTCTTGTAATAAGTTTTACTACTAAAAAAGTACGTAGGCCATATGCGTATGCAAAATGTGTGTGGGAAGCTAGAAGTGCTATGAATTTTTTTCAGTTCTGTAGATCTTATATATATCTATATAAACTCTGTATGTCTGCTTTTTCTGTTGTTGCACTTCAAAACACAACAATTTAAAACCTTAATTCCAATCTCTAGTTGCACAGTGAATTCTGTAACTCAAAATTACAAACTGGACAGTAAATGTTCCACTTTTCACTCGTTTGTAAAAGCCGCTCTTGCTTTAAAAGCTATAGGGTTACTTCCGAAAACGATAAATAGTGCCCTCACGACGCCATTGTTTTCGGTCTTCAATTCCTCACAGGTCACGTGGTACAGTTCCCGTTCTATAAGTGTAGAATTCTGTGAACTGATGAGACAGTACGCTGGAGCATAAACATAAAGTATGCAACATGCAGCCATTTGTGAAGGAACTTCTTTTAAACATACGTTTAAACATGGCATGAAGGCATCACTTAAGTGAAAATAACAAGACCAACTGATACACTGAGAAATAAAAATGTGTCCCGTGTTTCATAATTACGATATTTCCCATATTCATTCACAGAAGAAGGCCGAAATAATTCCTGATTCATTTACTGCACTTAGTACTTATGATGGAAATAGCCTATAATGAGTACACCTTAGAAAAAACATGCACTTTACAAAAACATTTAAATGAGTTCAAATGAAAACAAGAAACAACCCATTGCTCCCTTAGGTCTAGGTCAGGAAAGAACAGTTCAGACATCTGTACTACTTTGATTCGCGTTCTTTACATTGTGTCTTCTGACAGATGTGTTATAGTAGTACTCAGCTAACAAAGCATCAGTCAAATAGATTAACTGGACAAAAGGTGACCATGTCAAAATAATTGTCTAGAATAACTACCAGGTATCTGAACTAGCAGATTGTATAGATGATCAGACTAGACTAAACAAAAACTGCAAAAGGAATCATTTTCGAGAAGCAGATTCGTAGTTAGAAAATTATAATTCAAAAAGTCGCTCAATTTTTCTTCTCAAGATTCTCAGAACTACAAACTATACCTTCCCCTGAAAAAATGAGAAGATCTCACTATACAAAATCACTGATATTTTGTCAGCTAAAAGAATAAAGTGAAATATTAGAAGAGCAAAGAGTTGTGGAAAGCACACAGCATACAATAAATTCATTACATGTTTTATAACAACATGAGGTCTTGACTTCACAACACAAAAGAAACACATCACGCGATGGTACTTTGCAACATACATCTTCACAGCACACAACAACACATTGACATTATACATAGATACATAACAACACAGCACATCACAGCACAAAGGAATACAATGGAAAACTGATCTGAACAACATAGCTCTTCACAACATGACATAGTGTCTGTACTGTTCGGCATATCTTGCAAATCCAAAACACCAGTCAATACAATCAACAAACTTCAGGAGTAATGGGTAGGCATTATGACACTTGGGAAAATGGAACATTTTGCAGGGATCTCACTTGATATTAAAATTTGTATGAAATTTAAAAAGAGCTGCGTTAGTCTGAATCTTAAAATGAATATTCATGAAGTGGGGGGCTAGCGCAGACACTGAGAGGGGGATTTTAAAAAGTGAAGACAGAGTCTTGATCCTCTGATTCTTTAACAAAGTGACATCATATGTATATCCGCTCTGACTGAGACTTTGTAGCAAATTTATCTGTCCGATTTCAAGTGACCAACATCGAACAGTTAACGGCTTATAAAAACAGTATATTCAAGATGCCGGTGTTGTTGTTGATGATGAAGAAAAAGAGGATGAAGAGAGTGCAGTAACAGAGTGCTTCAAGCTGAAACCTGGATGGTAATATTGAATGAGCACAGCACACTACACAAGTTTGAATCAGAACATTCTATAATTTCACTGCAGTCCGATGGTACACGCTTCTTAATTCAAAATGCCAAAGGTTAATTGTTAAATATTGAATGCTCAGTATTCACTACATTGCAAACTTGCACAGTGCTCCAAAAGGAAAATAACTGCTGCAGGTGCAGAATTCAATATTTGAAAAAAATTTGCAGACTATTTGTGCCACATCAATTTGAATGTAAGTGCCAGAACCAAATTGATGAACCCAGGCAATTGACGGCGACCTCTATACAGTAAGTGTAGTAGATGAGCTAGTGAACTGTGACAAACACATTCTGCTGCTGATCTCAATGGGGCACTAGCTCATCTCCACTCACTGGATGTGGTTCACGATGGATGTCCCAATAAAATGATTGATTTAAAGTTCATGAAAAAAAAAATAATTGCAGCTCTGTGCACGTGGAAATGCAAACAAATTTGTAAGATGAGAAAGCAACATTTTATGATAATGTTTGTGACAGTGGTAGATAGACAAATGTGATCTGTTGTGTTAAGTCATGAGCCACACAACAAATAATTTGGTGGAAAAAAGAAAGCCAACTAAAAATGCTACATAATATCAAAATGTGAAATTCTTTTTTTTTCACAATAAATCTCTCACCGATAATACATTGGATAAGGATTTCTGTAATGCAACGGGCATAAAGTTTGAGAAAACATACAGGCTAACTGACGATAGCAAGATGACCATTTGTCCCGCAACTAGTAATTCATGCAATGAAAAAAATACTATATCTAATAGACCAAAAAAAAGAAAACAAACCCAAAAACAATTTGCTTTTTTTAGCTAATCATTTTGGTAAAAAATGATAATACAGGAAATGGTGATTGTCAAAAAAATTACTAAAGAGTCTACAGAAACAAAATTTCCTAAAAAGAACTAATTCAAATAATTAAAGGAAACAAGTAAACTAAAACAAAAAAACTCTCTAAAGTAATTAGAAGAACCCCCATGGACAACGCTTTTGGACCAAAAACCGAACAGAAAAAGAAACGTACAGCAAGGCATGATGGGACAAGGGGACAAGGCTACACCCAAGAACAGGCCAGCCTTCACAAGACACCTTAATCCATCTTTTAACTCTGAACAAGATGACTGATCACTATGAATATCAACGATTGAAGACCGAATGGCAAAGAAAACAACATACAAAAGCCACGAAGAACACAAAACTGCTTCCTTAAAGAAAAATTCCATCAAGAGTGTGAATCTGTGACCACAAATGACTGCACAAACAAATTTTTTCTACGCAAGAGTAAAAGTAGCTGCTGGGGGGCATTATGAAAGTAAAAACTGAGGAAAGTTTAGCCAATTGCATGAAACGTATTGCACCACTTTCATGCAGTCTACACACAGGCAAATCTTGGACACTGAAACCAACTGCAACATCACTGCACAATGCATGCACGACTGGGACCTGAAATACTACAATCAAGCCACACAAACTGGGAGCTTCATCTGATGAGATTTTTAAAGCCAGGGAACATGGTCAGTAATAGGTAACAAACCGGATTGAGCATTTTACAATTAGGTAATCGCAAATTATACACTTGTGAGGCAAGAACATACCTTGTCTTTAAAATCTGTCTTTCTTGTCCCTACAGGAAGAATTCTTAATTTCCTAATTTACGCATGTTATAGTATCTATCCACCATACCTTTTCGTGCAAGGAGTTAATTTTTGGGTAGCTCAAAGTATCTTTTTCAAAACAAGCTTGTTAATCCACAGAGAACCAAGTGAGATTTTAAAATAATAAATAATTAATATAGAGTTTTGCATATTATTGTGATTTTATCATGACATCATTGGTCACAGAGAAATAGGTATTCATAGTACTTGTCTTACAGCAAGTTCAACAGCCAGTGACATTATACCAACACTGAAAAAATCGCATGGCGCACAGACCCCATATTCAGTTTATAAGGAAGGCGACCTACTGAGTTTGACAATGCCTTTAACATTGAAAAGAAGATTTTGACAGTTCAATGGAAGACTTGATGCCAGGCGACTAGAACAGCAGTAGGAAGCAGAACAAAACATGCTCACAGACACGATCATACAGCACTAGGGTCAAAACCACAATGAGAGAGAGAGACAGAGAGAGAGAGAGAGAGAGAAAGAGAGAGAGAAAGAGAGAGAGAGAGAAAGAGAGGGAGAGAAAGAAAGAAAGAGAGAGAGGCAAACAGATTGCCAGATAGAAAGTAATGGTGTGCAGGCCTGCAACACATACGCGCACTCACACATACACAGAACAGAAGCAATGTGCTGCGACTAGACTGGAAGCCACCCACTTACCACCTTCCGCACGCCCAACTCATCCACCTCCTCCGACGTTTCCTTAACGTCCTTGAGATGGCGAGGAGCCGTCTGCTTGCGGAGGAAGCCAAACGATCTGGATTTGTGGGCGTGTCTACCGCCGCAGCACAGAGGAAAGGGAGAGACACTCGAGACGTGAGATAGACTTGATAACCCTTTTACGCGAAAGTTCACGATCCGAACAGGGTAGAGACTCATCTTCTATTAGACGCAATACTTTACGGTAAAATTGTGACAGAAATTCATCTAATATTTGACCCAATACTTCACGGTTTAAAAACATGACAGAAATTCATCTAACATTTGACACAATACTTCACGGTCACATCTTGACTCAGATTCTACCATTTGATGCCATAATTCACAGTCAAAGATGTCAGAAAATGCAAATTCAACATTCGTCTTTGATGGGATGGAGAAGGAATGAAAAAAAAAACACAAAAAAAAGAAAAAAAGAAAAAGTGAACAAAACAAACAAAAAACCCAACCAACAAAAACAAAACAAAACAGAACAGGAAAAACAAGTCAGAGAATTGATCCACAGTCATTCGCACAATAATGAACCGACCTGTATCTAGATCGCACAAACTTTTTAGTACAACTAACACCTGAGAGAGCAGAACCCACTCTTAGAAACATCCATCTCTGGCATCATTGGAGAAACACAAAAACATGAGATCTTCGTCCAACAATTTCGTGGAACAAGAAGAGAGACAGATATGTCACGCACATGAATCACATTCTTTCAAGGCATTTAAAAGATTATATACAGAAGGGCCAGAGCCCAGTTGTTGCTGGATTGATAACAACAACAACATCAAACAACAAGATTATAACATACAAATGTTTAAGCCGATGACTTGAGAAGAACAAAAGCACTGGGACATGTTTAGTAGTCACAGAAAAATGCAACGAAGAAGACTTGCCTCAAACATGCACCATACACACGACAGGGCGAGGAACACAGTCTTTTCGTTCGTTTTAGTAGAGTTTTAACGGCGCTTGCAAATGCATCGGGTCATACGAGCGCCAAGGAGTGGATGTCAACAGAGAAGTCCAAACCAGGAATCAGGCTTACTCTGCTCACCTCTCTAGCCTCAACAGCATAAAGTCTGTTTCAACTTATCAAGGCACCCCGGAAATAGCTGTTCACAAGAGAGTGACAAACATACAAAAAAAGTAGAGGAAATGACGATAGTAAGGATGAGGAAAGAAAAAGCAGCAGTTCCCCCTATGTTGTTCCAGCACAGTATGAGCATGACATTGATAAATCAGCCCATTTATAATTATACTGAGCATTTGAACATGTTAATATCCCCCCCCCCACCCCCTTTGGGAATGGCCCAAAGACAACTTCAGTCAGTAGCACTGCTCTGGGGGGGGGGGGGGGCATGCTTATTAGTCACAGACACAGAAAGATGCAACAAAGAAGACTTGCCTCAAACGTGCACCACATACGACGATATGGCAAGGAGCACAGTCGTTAGGAAACAACATAGAAGGTTAACTTGAAGACACAACACGACAACACTAGACAACAATGGTTTAGATCTGGGCAGAAAATAAGGCAGACACACGGTTTCAGAGATTTTAAGACACACATAAAGACATTTCCCCACAATGGAAAACCAAACAGCAATAAAACCAACCATTAGGTAGAGAGGAATTCTCAAAAATATCAGACAGCTAGGGGAAATCCGCTCCACATAAACTTTCATTAGAATACAGTTCAATGTTCCTGCCATTCCATGAGTTTGATTACACACACACACACACACGCATTCAGTATCTTTTGTAGAATATGATGCCCTAAAATGACTGATGGAGCTAAAGCTAGGAGGGTATCATTTGCCTGAAACAAACCAAACCCTTAAAACCTAAACAAAATGCTCAATCACATCCTCAGGCGGGTTGGGGGGGGCGCTTAAAAAATCACAGCCCCCCGACCTCTCCAGAAAAAAAAATTAATATAACATAAACGTGAGACAGAGCTCCTCCGAGACACTAAATAATAAAGAATAAATAGCGTTTGCATAGCGCATACCCCTGTTCGACAGCAAGCCCTATGCACTTTACACATTATCATTACCCTAGCAGACCCTATAATACTCAGAAACACTCTCGGCTTCTCGGGAAGCTTACAGTGCAAGCAGCCGATTAAATGCTCAAACACTAACAAACTGACAAGATCTTTCCATGAAAGAGACAACAAGGAAGAAACAATTAAAAGCTCCCATGAACATAAAAACAACCATTGCAGCGAAAGGACTCAGTAAAGTGGTTGATCAACTTCTGAGGAAGGACTCAAATTACAAGGGATTCCTAAATCTCATGACAACAGCAAACTCTCAATCTCTGTTTAGTTGTGAAGAGATAGTGCCAGTTCCTTAGAACACGCTTCCACACCAGAAAAACATATAACGAAATGTCAGGCATGCTGACAAAATGAGTTACTTCTCACAATCCACAAACGGAAATATTGGCCAAAAATCGACATTAGGCTCAAATTTGTAGATTTTCTATCCATGCCTATTATTATTCCATACTTATAAATTGTAAAAACTTCAACTATAAGTGTGATGTATCTATTTCCATAAGGCTTGAATCCGAGAAGTAGGCCTATCTCATTTTGTCAGCACACTTCACAAATGCCCTTAAGGAATGAGGAAAAAGGCAAGACCGACAGGAACAGATAAGAATGCAGAGAAACAGGATCCACCAGTGGTGTGCCCCACTCACAAGCACTGTAAAAAAGTTTGGTACGACACATCAGCTGCAAAACTTCCAATACACATTGCCAACTTGGAGAAGGATAGAACGACAGACAGAAAGACAAAAGAAACGGGGGAAAAAAAGGAAAAAGCAGTTGAACAAAGTAACAATCATCTCCCAACCCCAACACTGAGAAGAGCCATAAGGGCTAGAAGTCAGAAAAGCTAGAAAATCGAATGAAATGAAAATTTCTGTCACACAGGACTGAGATAAAGGTGACTACGGAACACAGTTATATAAATGATATGAGGCTTCATGTACCACCACGATGTAAACTAATTTCTAAAAATGGAGATAATAGAAACTGATGAACAGCACAGTGTGATAGATAAAAACATACAGGATGTAGCCATATACTCATGCACACATACGGATACACGCACACAGACACACATTTTAATAACTCATATATATGTGTATTTACATTACCTCTTTGGCATCATGCGCTCACATACATGCACACACAAATAAACCCACACATGCACTCACACTCACTCACACACACACACACACACCACACACACAGATACACATTCCTCCACTTGAGCCTTTCTAAATAGACAAATCACCAAAAATCCACCCATAAAGTGCATACCATACAGTTCTGTAAAGGCCAGTCCATTGGCGCGTGTTAAATAGACAAAATATTACTTTCTGCAGGCCCAGTGAGGAAACACAAAACACGAAGTGAAAGGAAAACGAATAAACTTAACATACAAATGAACCAACAGTTAGTGAAACACAACTATCACAGAGACATATATGAATATGCATGAGACTCACCTGTACCTGAAAAGCGAGAATAGAGGATGGAAGGAGAAGAAACATTAATGAAAATGAAATGAAAAGAACATTGTTCCAAATCTGATACAGCCTGTTTTGGAATAGCAGCAGAGTCCCCCTCCCCCGCAATCACCTCAATTATTTTGTCCTTCGAATCTATGACACAGTCATTGGATGTAACTTCCCAAAATAGAATAAGATGAGCCAGCTGTTTGCTAGTATTACTCTTTCTGCCATAATATTTAGGTACAATGTAATCAGTTTTGTCTTAAACATAAGAATAAGAACGTGACTCAGTAGTTTCCCAAAACAGAATGAACCAGTCTTGGAGAGCAAAAATAAACCTAACTAACGTACATAGTACAACGACAGAGGGCTGATGGCAAAGCCACAAGAGAAAGAGCACGCATCAGCAAATAAGTATTTACAAGAGTTTCAATTTATTGTTTGACTGATGAAAATCTCAAAACACCAGATCCTGGCTAACCATATATTTTGCTTGACAGATCAATGTGGATTCAAACTTTGTGATTACACAAATAAAATTACTTCTCATTCAAAAGCCTGATAAATAATGAGGCCACATAGAACCAGTCCCAGTGATTTAGAGATTTGTATATTTGTTTAAGTAAAGAGAAGCACTCGACACAATAATGGTCATTTAGTGCTTGGAAAAAGTAAGACAGACAGACAGAAACAACAGAGGGGAAAGTAAAGAAGTAGCACCTACCAGTGAAGCCCTCCAACCACCCTCACACACAAAAGAGAGTAATTAAAACTTTCCACCCTTTCTTTCGTCAAATATGCCAAGACTCTAATTCGTTCAGTTTACTGTCCTTGTGTGTGTAGCACACGGTACAGCAGAAAGCAGCTCAAGCATCAACTCAAAACAGTCAAGAGGACCACCAGACTGCCGGTCGTTTTCCATGAACTGAAGATACATTACAAGGCAACCACACCACAAGAAATCAACAGGTCGCTTTTAAGGACAATCGGGCTCACCCAGATTTTGGGGGTTTACTGAATTCTTGACCTACCCCAAAGGTGGGCATTGCCCTACCTATAGGAGAAGTTTGGTTTCATTGGTGTGTATATTTGTTTGGTTATAGAGAAAACTCTCCTTGACTTTCAAAGAAACTGAACAAATGGCAAAAACTTTTTCCTTCGATTTTTTCAAAACAGTATTTTTTGGGACTGTGCTTAAAAACGACCAACTAAAACTGAGAGCACAGAGTCCACAAGGACTTCTAGTCTAGGGGTGGGCAAACTCAGCACGCCACACGACGATGCCATCAAAGAGCTAGCAACAAAATGCATGCAACTGCTTGCACAGACCCTGGTCTGTTGCACAAAGCCACCACAGATTTGGTGACTCCTTCATTTTTACTTGATCTTACTTCGAAGACAAAGACGATAGTTGGCTGATTGTGCCAGCTGAAACAACTCCCCCCCCCCTCCGGCTGCCATCACACAAAAGAGACGACAGCATTCATCTTGAGAAAGCATTTGGTGCAATTCGGAGTTTTGATTCAATCTCATTTTATTTGACCACCCATACAGGACCTCTTTGGAGGCAATCTTTTCCTCAACATTCTTATCCAACGACCAGGGATGGATCAAGTATCTGAATGTATCTAGAAACAAAACAGTTGTCACTTGTATTGGACGTTCCCAGTGTCCGATGGGGAACGTAATGGTTATCACCGCTGGATGCTCCCAGTGTCTGATGTGGTTTAAAGCGTTAACAACCCTCCTAAATAAGTATAGGGTTTAAATGTGTACATACTTCTTGGAGCTGCGCTTTTCCTCGTCCTCGTTTCCCTGTGAGATGAGATTGGAGGAGGACTCGTTGGACATGATGGACTTCCACATGGCTGTCTTCGACATCTCCTCAGAGATGTTCAGGCTGTCCACGTCTGCCTTGACTGTCCAGTTCTCCACATTGAAGCCTACAGCAGCCATTGACAGAGCGGTTGATTCCTCAATCAGAGAACGCCGTTGCTGGAAGGGGGCAAACGGCAACGAAAGAAGATGAACCATATGTACTGTTTTCTTTAAAATAGCAAACAGACATTATTAGACCAATCATAGAAAATGCGTGAGGCGTGCTGACAAAATTAGTTGCTTTTCGCAATCCAAGAATGGAAATATTGGCCGAAAATCGACACTGAGGTCAGATTTATAAATTTTTAATTGATGTTATTTTGTTCAAGCCTACCGTGTCTTTTATTTCATCCTTACAAATTGTACAAATTCCTCCTATAAAGTTGATGTATTAATTTCCATAAGGCTAAAATCCGAGAAGTAACTCGTTTTGTCAGCTCAGCTCACATAGGTGTTGTCAGCCAGAATGAACCATATTACCTGTTTCTCTCCTACCACATTGTTCTTTTAAGTGTTAGTTTTAGATACTGTGAAAGATTAGAGACATTACTACAAGTACAAGAGAGTAACATACAGAGAAAAGAAAGAAGAGAGATAAGAATGACATATGTATGATAGAAAAGAAAATGCACACCACACCAGTGCACCAGTCAACCACCCACATACAGTTCTTTAAAAGCTTCCCCACTCCTATGTCTGTTTAGTTTCAGTACAAGTTTTACGGCACTTGCAACGCAATAAGGTCATATAAATGCCGAAGAGTAGATGTGTTATGAGAGAGATAAGCAGTAACATTCATAAAAAAGATGGAGGAGAGATAAGGAGGACGATAGATGTTTGATAGGAAAGAAGGAGCAAACCACAAAAGAGCACCGGCCAACCACCCACCTCCTATCTGTTTTTGTCATTCATTTAACAGAAGCAAAGAGAAAAGTTGACATGACAAACATTATAACATAAGAGTGGACGTAAAGTATTAGGCAAGAGAAAAAGTAAGGGGATTGCATGAATCAGAAAACAGTTTGAGCAAAGAAGCACACTGACAAGATATTTGTTATCAAGGGGAGGAAAAAGCAAGACAGATGGACAAAAACAATGTAGTGAAGTTTTTTTAAATGTAGGACCAACCAGTGGCACCCTCCAACCATCTGTGGTACCAGTCTTAAGAAGTTTTTCAACACAGAAAGTCTCATTCCATGAGACATCAGACTCAAAAACTCCTTTCTAATAGGACTGAGTAAGATGGGAGGAGAATGAGACAAGTATAATATCCGTATGCATATTTATGTCACGGCGTGGTGGAATCAGGTGCTTGTCAATTTTTAGGCATGTGGAGTTATTGGTATCATCTGAAAGCTGATTTATTTGTCTTGCTTCCAATGAAAGAAATATCCGTTTATCTGGAATAGAACTCAAGATATTTGCGATTGAAGGAGGCGTGATTGCCTGGTTTCAGTGGTGGAATTAGCGAGAAAATGGCCACCAAAGTTTGGTAACTCCAATAACTAAAGAGTCTTTGAAGATTGAAAAATGATATATTTTATGCCTTTAATCAATGTTTTTCAGAAAAATTCAAATGGGAAACGTGTCTTTATATGGACATAAAAGAGGATAAACCAAAAAAAAGGAAAATAAAAATTGAATAAAATTTTCCAAACTGGCGGAAAAATGCTTGTTTCTCCGATTTCATTATTTTGATGAATGCCTGATTTCACCATGCTGCCTCACATATATGAAAAACTTTGCACAACTATGTTTCTGAAAACAAAACAAAATGTAGGAGAAATTTCTCCCTATTTCACCGACTACACCAAGTTCTTGGACACCACCACGACTGTCCCCGAGAGTTACCTCCTCCTGTTTGATCTCCTCGTCCTCCTTCTCTCTGCGGTGAGTCTCCGGCATGATATCATCCAGCCACATGAGCTCCTGCTGCGAGAACACCTTATCCATGAACTTCCGCACGAAGCACATGGCCAACACCTGTGTCCAGGACAAACCAAAACAAAATCAGTTCCAGTCCGCACTAGTTTGACCTTCAACGAAATATAAGTGGGAGTGTTTGTAAGGTGCAGAACCAGGCCTTTGGGTTAGAGAAAAGGAGGAAACAGGAAAGAAGAAGTAGGTAAGTTTTATTAGTGAGAGTTTTTCGGCACTTGCAACACAATAAGGTCGTATAAATGCCGAAGACTAGAGGTGTTACAAGAGGGCAACAAACACAAAAAAGGAGGAGGGATAAGGATGATAGATCATTGACAGAAAAGAAAGAGCAAACCACACCAGAGTACCCGCCAACTACCCGTGAAGAAGGAGGTAAGGAAAGCAGAAACAATATAAGAATATAAATAACACACATAGCAGATCTGATCATGGGTGTAAGAGAGTGATTTTGCCTCTTTGAAACTGCCACACTGTCCAATGCTTTTGTTCTTGAGAAATTACTTCAATCCTCACTTTTTTAAATTGAACCCTTTAGTTCCCAGCCCATGCCTGATGGTGTGCTATTTCACCTTCCTGTCCATCACATAAACTCAACAGGTTCATTGTTTTCGTCATTGGTTTCGTATGAGTTGCTTTTAAGTTTAGTTTTAATAAGAGTTTTATGGCACTTACAACGCAATAAGGTCATATAAGTGCTGAAGATTAGATGTGCTACAAGAAAGTAACAAGCACAAAAATGAAAGAGGAGAGACCAGGACGATTGATGTTCGATAGGAAAGAAGGAGCAAACCACACCACAGCACCCGCCAACCACCTATGGTATGAGTTTCATAGGGCTCGCAACTACATAACCCTACAACTCAACAACAAAAACAGCCAGAACAAATATCTACCAAAATTTTTAGATTTTAGTAAGTTTCTGTCACAACTTTTCCCATTTAGGAACAAACCAGTTTCATTAAAAAATATAAACCAATATACAAAAGTTTTTAAAATGCACAAAGAATTGAGGTAGCCAACCCGGTATCCATTACTTATACTGAGGGTACATTAACACAAAAAAAAAGAAGTTTCAATCAAATATCTAGATTCTAGATATGTTTCACATGATCGTCACTTGCGGCAAGCTAGAAAATAGAAAATAATAAGGGGGGGGGGGGGGGGGGGTATGGAATAAGGTGCAGAGGGAGAATGCTGAAAAAAACTGAAAAATTAATAAGTGGGGGGGCATGCTTATTATTCGATACCTTAGAGTAAGAAAGTAAAAAGTAAATAAAGTAAGAAAAGTAAGTAAGTAGGTTGGGTAGGTAGGTAGGTAGGTAGGTAGGTGGTAGGTAGGTAGGTATGTAAGTAGGTAAGTAAGTAAGTAAGTAAGTGCCCAAGTGCTCACCATGATGGGGAAAGCAATAGAGATGGCCTTGATGGACTTGATGACCCAGAGCACAGCCAGACACAGGACCTGGATGCCGGTGAACATGTGGACGCGGCGCGTGGGCACGTGCCTCAGGTACATGTAGTCTGGCTGGTACTTGGCCGGCATCAGCAGGATGGAGATTCTGTCAATCAGCTGCATGCCTGAGGAAAAGGTAAGCAGGGGGGAAACTGAGTTGAGAGTGGGTTCTTGCTTTTCTTCTTTTTTCTTCTTCTTTCTCTTTCCTTCTCTTCCTTTTCATCTTTTACTGATGTTTGTTTAATAAGGTTTTATGGCGCTTGCAACTGCATTAGGTCATATGAGCACGTTGGACACACTAAACATTTTCAGTTGGTAGGAGATTTTAAAATTTTGCCAGGGAGGCGGCCGAAGAACATAAATGTATTCATTAGTATTATTACCATTTATTAAAGGTGAATTATTTTTTGCGACCCCAAATGTAAAAGTTTTCCCACACAAATATAAAGCACCAACCAGTTACCCTAGACACACTTTCAATATGGTCATAAATTCCTGAAAAGAGACAAAATAGTTGCTGAACTAAGAAATATATGTGAAGCGTACTGACAAAATGAGTTACTTCTCGCAATCCAAGAATAGAGATAGAGGCCGAAAATAGACACTGGGGTCAAAATAATAGATCTTCAATTGATGCCATTTTGTTCAAGTCTACCATGTCTTTTACTATTCCATACTTACAAATTGTACAAACTCCACCTATAAAGTTGATTAATTAATTTCCATGAGACTAAAATCAGAGAAGTAACTCGTTTTGTCAGCACACCTCACGAATGTGAGTGTGTATGTGTGTGCATGTGTATGTGTGTGTGTGTGAGTGTGTGTGTGTGTGTGTGTGTGTGTGTGTGTGTGTGTGTGTGTGTGTGAGTGTGTGTGTGTATGTGTGTATGTGGTGAAACACTAAACCAATGTGCCAGGATCTGGGCAATAAAGATGTATCTTAAATGCAGGAGACTGATTCTTACCATTGAGAGATGAAACACCCATGTACAGAAACACTCCATAAAGGACAGGCATGGGGATAAACTGTGGATGAAATTGTGGGGGGGGGGGCATGAATTAAAGAGATGACAATGGACTAGCCTTTTTTTAGTAAGGGTATTTTTTTCTTTTTTTTTGTAAGTGTTTTACTGTGCTCGCAACTGCATAAGGTCATATGAGCACATTAATTTGTCCGGGTGGGGGCCGAAGCCTACTCTTATAGGTTTTAGACCACAAAGGTATCTTTAACGTACACAACTTGCTCACGGCATCTCCAAGATTATTCCCTCTTGCCTGAGAAGGCGAGGTATAGATCTTTCCTACCAGAAGATCAGGGGTGTAGCTGAAAGACATTAGTAAGAAGGTGCCAAGTAGTAGCAGTAGAAAGGCTGCAGAAAGTTAGGAACCCAGAGAAGAGGGTAAAGGAGGTGAGGGGGTGGGAGCTGAAAGAAGAGACGACAGCAGACAACAGAACATTGCTAGAGAGCAAGAAAGGAGGTGAAAGGAGACAATTTTAGAGAAGAACATTTTTTGGTTGCTACCCGGATTCCAACCCGCGATTTTTTAATGAGAGGACAACACCTTAGCCCCCTCAGTAAGAGCTTTACAGCACTTGCAAATGCAATAAGGTCATATAAGTGCTGAACACTAGAGGTGTTACAAGAGAGTAACAAACACAGAAAAGAAGGAGGAGAGATAAGGATGACAAACGTTTGATAGCAAAGATGGAGCAGACCATACCAGAGTACCAATCAACCACCCACAGACGAAGGACTTTATACCGCAAATAGGCTCAGGAAACTACTACTAATAATAATAGTTCATTCACCAATGTCTGAAGATGGCTAATGAATCTGCAGAGGAGAATATATCTCATGTAAAAAGGAAAAGATCAAGATTAAGGTGACTTTTGGCTTCTGCTATGGCCAGCCAAAAGACCAACTTTGGCAGAGAAGATCTTATCACATTTTAAGCTTTAAGCATTTCACCCTTCCAGCCCCAGCCATTTTTGTGCACTCCCTAACCCAGTCCCAGCCAAAGAAGCAGTATTTAAAAAAAAGAGGCATGCATTCTAAAAAGTGATGTAGTATCTTTGTAATGAGGTTAAGATAATAACATATAACAATGTTTCTACCTAAACCACCTGCTCTTCCAACATTGTAACATTCAAATCTGCAGGACAGCTGGCAAAAATTTACTCCCCCCCAAAAAACGATTGATAAAACATCGGCTGTTCCCATATCCTCCACTTTCAAAGAACAAGGCTTGAGCTGGCCTATAGTACTTACCCGCAGGATAGATGTGAGCAACACAGAGATGCCGATGAAGAGGAAGATGCAGGTACCAGTAACACGCTGCTCTCTGAGGACACAAGAAACAAAAGTTTTAGTATAGTTTTAGAAAGGTTTTTATGGCACTAGCAACTGCATAAGGTCATATGAGCGCCAGGGGGTGGACGTCAACAGAGGAGTCCTTTCAGGAAATCAGGCTTACTCTGCTCACCTCTCTAGCCTCAACAGTACAAAGTCTGATTCGACTATCAAAGCACCCCTGAAATAGCGGGTCACAAGAGTGTGACGAACATACAAAAGAAGTAGAGGAAAAAATTATGATAGTGGTGGTGGGTGAACCTAGATTTGGGTGGGGCTTAGGTTTCTTCCACTTCTTTACCACCAAAAAGCAAGCAATAAGAACAACACTGTGATGATTTTTCTATACTCATTGCGAGCTACGGCATTTTGAGAACCATTCAAACGAAAAGAGTCACCTTTGTCTGCCATCTCTTTGTTCTACGTTAAATTCTTCTGGACGAAGCCGTTTCACCTCATAATTTCTCTAATTAGTTTTTATTTGATTATTGTTAAATCTCAGCAGCACAAACACACAGCACTCCAAACACACACCCTGTATGAGGTGGATTGGGTCGTGCTGTTGCAGAAAATAGAACACGCCTGACAAAGGCCCAATGGGCGCATAGGTAACTGTGTTACTGGGGGAAAGTGTGTCGTAAACTTTCACCCCATTGTCAGGGCTGGGAGAGCGTGAGCCCTCTGTGCAGTGTCATTTTTTTCAAGTCTTCTACCTTTTTAAAGAGGGGTTTCATTAAGGAGAGACCGTGGGAACGGGCTGGTTGATTGCTGAGCCCTAAAGACATTTAATTGGCTGTTAGGTTACTATAGTTGTAAGCGGCGGGGACAACAGTGATTGGATAAACGAGCAAGCCGTCTAGTTGATCACATTGTGTTCATTGCGGTCGATCAGAACAGTTTCAACTGCTTATTTCGTTATTTTCATTTGCCTTGGGATAGACTTGGGGGGAGGGGAGGGGGGCTCAAGCCCGTGAGCCCTTCACTACCCACCGCCACTGATGATAGTATGGATTAGGAAAGAAAAAGCAGCAGTTCCCTGTTGCAGTTCAGGCACAGTTATGAGCATGACGTTGGATCAGCCCAAGAACAATTCTACTGTGCATAAGAACATATAAGTATCCCCCCTTTTGGGAATGGCCTTAAGATGATTGTCTTGGCTAAGTGGCCGTTAAAGAGGGTTTGACTGTAGATAGAACAGGGGAAATGGCAAAATGAACTTTTAAAAAAGATGCTACCGTCTCGCTAGCAACAACAACAACCATCACTACAACAACAACAACCACCACAACAACAACAGCAGCACCAGCAACAAAAGCACAAAAACAACATGTCAACAATAATATCACCCACATCACCACAACCATAACCACCACCACCACCACAGTAATAAAAACAACAAAAATAGCAACAGCAACACAACAGTAACAACAATATCAACCACACCACCAAAACCACCACCTACATCACCACAACCACCACAGTAATAAAAACAACACAAACAACAAAAACAACACAATGGCAACAACAATATCACCACCACCACCACAACAACCACCACAGTAATAAAACAACAAAACCAACAACAGCAACAACAATAACATACACACCACCACAACCACCACCAAAGCGATAAAAACAACAAAAACAGCAACAACAAAATCACCCACTCCACCACCACTACAGTAATAAAAATAACAACAGCAACTACAACACCACCACAACCACTACCACAGTATACTAAAAACAACAACAAAAACACCACAAACAACGACGCAGAAAGTGAGCTGACCTAACTCCCAGGAACTTTGGCCTCTCCCCCGGCGCGGAGCACTGCGACTCCATCTTCAAGCTGTTGACGTGATTTATGGACAACACAGTGGCCGCCACGAACCAGGGCAGACCCAGGATGGAGCAGACGATGATCAGCGTGGCCACCACGAACAGGTCAAGATGGTAGCCACTGCCTTTCTGTAGACACAATACAGCACACAAACTCCAGGGTGAGATAAGATAAGCGAAACAAATAAAAAAGCGGGAGCAACCTCCTCACTCAAGATCTTAAAAATAATAAATTTTTAATCCCCTCTACATCAAGCGAAAAAAATGGTGAAATGGTACCAAAAGCCGCACATTCATACATGAAGCTTCTTCTCTTTCCAGTTGATGATGACAGTATTGGCATGTACCTAGAGACACATAAACATTCCCAAACATAAACTATGACGCACACACAAGGTCTGTACATATAAACACTATTAGGTTATTTATGAGGTGGGACCTCCCAGTTTAATGTACATCTCCGAAAAGACCGAGTCAAGTGGGAGATTTGTGTAGAATGCCTTTCCCAAGGACACATTGTCGGACCGAGCTGAGGCTCAAACCCCTGAACCCGCAATCTCATGATTATGAGTCCGGTAGCCTATAACAACTAACTCTGCAGTAAGCTGACAAAATGCCTTTTCTCTTCAGAGCAGTTTCGAGAAACAGAGGTTTTTTGTCAGTATAATCATTTAATAATAGTCATTCCAAAATTTGAATTCTAATTTATAAAAAAAACTAGTCACAGTTTGAATTTGATCTTTTCACACAAGTAGGTATGGCTTACACATACAGACACACAAACATTTTCAAACATTCAAAATGACGCACACACTGAGCCCACACAAATCTGAGTCCTGTTCTCCTTCCTGTTGACGATGACAGTATTGGCACACACATACAGACACACAAACATACACTATGACCCACACACAAAGCCTGCACAAACCTGAAGCTTGTTCTCCTTCCTGTTGACGATGACGGCCGTGATCTGCTGATCCATGAAGATCAAAATGGTGGCCAACAGGGCAGGCAGTACAGCTGCCAGACACGTCCACCACGGGTTCTTGCCGAACGGGCTGACCAACCAGCTACGGTTCGGGTTTGTGGGCTGAAAAGTGCATGATAATGTACACTCTTAGTTTGGGTAAACGTTTTACAGCACATGCAGCACAATAAGTCTGTATATATAAGGGTCAATGAATAGCCAACACCTTCATTCAGTTTATTTGGTGCGGTTGATTTTAAAGTTTTGAATAAATTAGTTCTTTAATGCACAAATACACATTATGGTTCATTTTTAAGAAACTGTGAAGTTTTGCATTTTATGCCATTTCAGTTGCAATTTTTAAATCTTGATTTTTAAAACACGGCAGTCAATTTTCTTTTCACTAAAAAAAATTGCCACCTCTTCGGTTGAATCTTATTTGTTCAAAGTTTTGTTGAAATGGATGCAAAGAGAAAAGAGTTACTGCTTTTAATTATATGGATCGTCTTTAAATTTTAGTCACCCTGTACTACACATGTATGTGGGTGAATGTAAAATAATATGTTAGCTCTGAGCCAAAATAAATTCTTTAAAAAGTCAAGAGTTCTGGACTCACAGCAAACTCCGTGGGCACATGAAGCTTGGGTGTGTTGACCCCGATGACGAAGTCGATGATGACACAGGCGAGGATGGCAATCAGCACAGCGAAGTCACTCATGATAGAACGCACCTGGAGGAGATACACACAGCATTCAGTGATATGAGGAGACATGGATGAGACAAATATCACATTGAGTAACAGGAAAAATCAGGGGGAATGATGTCACTTTAAAGTATAACAGCTATTCAATCAAAACCCAAAATAATAATGGGAAAGAAAACAAATAGGAATCTATCAGTGGTGCCCCCTGAAATACCTGCTACAATACATTCTTGAAGCTCCCCCTAATTGTTTTCTCTTTTTTGGGTTTTTTCTTGCCTTTTGATAAGTATTTGATGGCTCTCCCAACTGCACCCTAATTGTTTAGATGAATCCAAGTCTCTTAAAAACTGAGAAAAATCTAAAGTAAGAAAATCTTAAATGAGAAAAATCTAAACTGAGAAAATCTAAAGTGAGAAACCTAAAGTGAGAAAATTTAAACTGAGAAAAATGTAAAATGGGAAATTCCAAACTGAAAAAATGTAAATCCTAAGAACTGACCACTGTGGGGAAGAAGGAAGCGTTGCGGCTCATCTTGAGGGACATGGCAAGAGTGAACGTGGCCAGGAAGAGCATGGAGGAGAAAAAGAAAACGTCAGAAACAAAGAACGTCGTGTCGCATCCTGGGCCCACCATTTCGCCTTTATCCTCGATGCATGCCTGAGGAAGAATGAGAAATACGTCGTGAAACATTTAAAAAAATAATAATAAAAAATAAGGACCACTGAAAAATCACTCGGATCACAACAGAAATCTTTATTGTAAATTTCTTATGAACAGCTTCTTCTAGAGCTTGTTTAAACACTTGAAAAACTCCAGTATGACCTAATGACATACACCCGTCTAGAATGGACAGAACATAGTACCATACAACCGATGCATTCTGAGAGTCAAGTCACTTTTTTCAAACTTGAAAAAAAGAATTTTTAATAAAAGATTAATACGTAAAAACAGTAGGCTACCTTTGTTTCAAAATTCAGATCAAATTTAAAGAAAGAAAACAGCCTAAGCATTGAGATAAACTAACTTCAAAACATAATGAAACTTTCTACCCATTTCAATATCATCATATCATCACTACATGTATCCCTATAATGATCTCCAGTTACCATAGGAAATATGAACCTTTGCTTCTTTCAAAAATAGTTATTCATTAAGTTCACTATCTAAACAATGATACCAATAAAGTAAGCTCCCTAAAAAGATTTTAACACATTTGGTTTGTGCTCAACATTATAAAGATTATATCACAGTCCGTCAGTTGTTAAGCCACATTGTTCTGGTTCAAGAACATTGTCATTTTTTTTCACTTCTGCAGCACTCAGAGTTTGTTTCCTAGCCAGATTAAACAGCTATGTAATTGCTATTTATAATTACTATCATTAGTATTATCATTATTGTCGTTATTATTATTATTGATTTTATCATCATCATCGTCATCTTCACTGCTGTGTAGATGCATGTACTGGCTCTCTGCTATTTTTTTCTACTGGCCTATAGAGAAGGTTTTAGGAGATGTAATTACAACTCGAGAAATTACTTATTCTTAAATAAGGGGAAAGATATTCTGGCTGTGTTGTCTTCTATTGAGTGAACACATAATCTTTTCTGTACAAAAATGCTAGGACTAGATGAACACATCTCAGCAACGAAAAGATGAAGAAAAAAAGATGTGAATTTGTTGAGGAACTGGTCACCTCTCGCGTTTCCTTTTCCGAAGCACCCCTAGAGATGACCATGAGGGTGTCGTTGAGGAACTCGAGCACAGAGTCGGCAGACACGTTGTAGTAGCTACTGGCGTTGCCGAAGGACACAGCAGGATCGTATACATCAGTAATGTTTTTGGAGAGGAAGCAGGTGCAGTTGTAGTCCAGTTCCGCTCCTGGGTCAAGGTTTGGCGGGTCAGATTTAGCAATCTTGAATACCTGAAACAGGGGTAGAATTCTTTTGTTGAGTTTTAGTTTACAAGAAGTGATGACCATAATTACCAGGATCATCAATTTTGTAAAGAAGTTTTAAAAAAATACACAGAGACTAAGATTGTGTTCCAGAAAATAAAGTAGTATTTACGAACAGTCTAAAGTTTCACCTTCAGGCTTCAACAGGGGCATTATGTTTTTCATGATATAATTTCTACATCGATGTACATCACCACAATCATTCCATCATGAACCACCCTGTCCATTTATACAGTTTACTTGGAGTTTCTTTTATTTTCCATAAAGTGAGACTATTGCGATAACAGAAGTCATTCTCAACCTTTTCCTAAATCTTGGAAAAAGTCATTACGTTCCAAAAGGGTTTTACTCCAATCACATCTTAGTGTTAATTCAGTCCTAGGAACAAGTTCATGAACGTTGCATTATGTAATTACTTTCCTCTTGCAGAACTGTTGGCATTCAGTTGATAAACAGTAGTACAGTAGTAAAAGAGGTAAGAATAATGAAAGAAAACAAAGTGTTAGACAGAAAATCATTGAGAGAAATATGGGCAATAGATGTTTGGTAGAAAAGAGGCAGCAAACCCCACCAGCGCATCTATCAACTACCAACAGGGTGAGAGAAAGAAGTCAGATGAGCAAGCAGTATCCTCAAATCACTCGCTACATCTATATCAACGGAATATCAAATACAGCAATACAAACAATAAGTTCAATGTGGTATAGTCAACGCATCGGAATACCTTTGCGAACGCTTCCACGATGAAGATGAGGGAGATGAGAGCAGCAAAGCTCTCTTCGGTGAAGCGGGTGATGTATCGCACCAGGGCGCTGAGGTCAAAGGCCACCATGATGTACAGGATGAAACCCGTCCACACGCCCACCCACAGCCGCATCTCTAGGTAGTTCAAGCCGTTGTCTCTGGACAAGTACGGAGTTTGAGGGGAGGAATTTACTCATTATATACGCAAGAGTATGTGTGTCAGTATGTGTGTGTGTGTGTGGGGGAGGGGGTGGGGGGAAGGAGTTTACACATAATATGTGTGAGAGTGTATGTGTGTGGAGGAGGAGTTTACACATTAAACATGTGAGAGAGAGTGTGTTTGGGTGTGTGTGTGGGGGGGGGGGGGAAGGGAAGGAGTTTCCACATTATATGTGTGAGAGCGTATGTGTGGGTGTAGTGTGTGTGTGTGTGTGGGGGGGGGAGGCGTTTACACATTATATGTGTGAGAGCACACATGTGTGTATGTGAGCGTGGGGGGGGGGGGGATGGGGGGCAGCAGGGAATAGATCACAACCAGTCAGGAGCAATTTAAATTACTCTCTCTGTGGTGACTTGACAAGAAGACTTCTACTATTGCCATTTTCATTTTTATTATTATTATCATAATTATTATTATTATTATTATTATTAATTATTATTATCATCAAAGAAAAGTGTGTAACACAAAGAATGAGCAGAAAATACGAACAACGAACTAAGACTACAAAGATCATTATCTTTGAGAGGGGGATGAGTTAGAAATCTCCTTGATCATTATCCCATATGAGTTAAAGACAAAACATCCAAGATGCTATTTGATGGTCTTGCATCCTCTCTTATAGTTCACATGACCACAGTATGTAATACACCATCCTAACATTAATCAATTTCTGCAAATACAATCCAACCGATTTGAAAAATAAAAAGGTATCCAAAAAGAAGCACTCACTTGCAGAAAGAATTGAGAATGGTCTCAAACACCAGCACAGGTCCTGTGCTGCCCAGAATGGTCAGTGGTTGTCCAGCAAACAGAGAGTACACAATGCCACATATAGCACCAGCCAGGATCGACTCCAGAGCAGCCTGCAGAGGCAGAAACACGATCACTGTGAGTCAAGGCTCCGTTCGATTCAATCTTTCATTTATACAGCACACTAACAACTTCATCATTCAATCGATCATCATTCGCCTATGTCACCCTGGTACTGGGTATAGGCCGCCAAGAGAAGCTCTCCACCAGTCTCTGCTTTGGGCCACTAACAACATACAAATGCCAAAATTAAAGGCAGTCATAAAAAAAAGAGAAATACTTAAAACAGTGATGCTAATGAAAAAAAGTCAAATAGGAGGAAAATCATCGTTCCCACGACCAAACTAGGAGAGGAAGAAGCCTGTATGAAGCAAGCATGGAAACGCGTGCAAATGAATAAGAATCAAGAACAGATCTAAAGAAAACCATCCAAAACGAAAACAAATAAATCAAAATATTGTCAATTAAGAATTCACGCTCGTTGAACTAAATTTTCGCATACACCTATGCCTCAACTTTCGTGAGACTCTGGAGGATGCCAGATCGCGGAGAAATCGCTTCAGAAGGCTCAAAACTCCAGAATTCCTTGGATAAGAGGAAGATTAGCATCATTGTTAAAACTTTCCTCACGTGTGCAATGCTAAAGAAGAAAATAACACAGGAGAAAAGAGAGAGAAGCACACACTATGTTCGTGAACTCTTTGCACCGGGACTCATGCAAGAGGAAAATGTGATTCAACACTACAGAAACCACATCTTCTTCCACATACTTTTTAGCAGGGAAAGGATTCCGCCATCTCTGAGGACAGGTCTCTTTTCAGGTGAGTTCATCCATTTGACGAAAAACTATCAAAATAGGTTCACTTGTTTCGATTAAATAACCCATTTAGTGATATTTTTGTAATTTTTAGATTTAGTACCAAAACAGGGCCCGCTGTAGTGGGCTTACCCCACCAGGAGATAAAGACTTAAGATATATTTAAGTACTGACTTTGTACTTACCATGTACATGTCCGTAGCATCTCCCAGGAGACCTCCAAAAGTGATGATGGGTGTCAAGCAAGCGAAGTACAAGAAGACAAAAGAGGCAACACACTGCACACTCAATGCGTCCTTGAAGTCACTCGGGTAAACACGCAGTTTTCTTTTTATGTCAGCTCGTAGACCTCCAAATATCCTGAGGGTGAATCAACAAGGGGACTCTCGGTTTCTTAGGGTTCAAGTGGCAGTAAAATAGAAACGAACTAATGAAAAAATTCCTTCAATTTAAGAAGAAATCTACGAAAAAAGGAAGAAGACAAGTAAAAGAAAAGAGAAGTTTCATGAACAAGTAACATTCCTGTTGATGCTATGTTTTATGAGTAGATAGGAACACATAGACACTGTAAAGGTCATTTGGGGCAGGAAAGAGGGTTCTCCAACCATCTCAGCTTCTGGTGTGACCCCAAAAGGGTAAAGGAGCAGAAAATAACAAAACATATAGCAGTTTAGAACAAACACATAATTTTATTCATAAACAGGGACAATGCCAATTAAAAAAAACTGTATATGACTAGCTTGTTCTCTGGAAAAGGGGGGACTTTTCAGGCGAATTTTAACTAGGAATTGAAAGAATGAAGTTTTATGGAACATGAAACTCCTGTATATCATACAAGTGCTAAAAAATTGAGGTGTCACTAGACAGTAACACACAAAGAAAAAAAAGGAGGAGAGATAAAGGTGATAGATATTTGATAGGAAAGAAGGAGCAAATCACAAAAGAGCATCCACTAACCACCCACATGAAAGCTTAAGTTTTAGTCAGGTTTTATGGCACTCGCAACTGCATGAGGTCATATGAGTGCCAAGGGGTGGATATCAACAGAGAAGTCCAAACAGGGAATCAGGCTTACTCTGCTCACTTCTCTAGCCTCAACAGCACAAAGTCTGCTTCGACTATCAAGGCACCCTGGGAGTAGCAGTTCACAACATATAAAAGTATAAACATATAAAAGAAGTAGAGGAAAAATGACGATAGTATGGATGGGGAAAGAAAAGGCAGCAGTTCCCCCTTAATAATATGTTGTTCTGGCACAGCATGAGCATGACATTGATAACACAGCCCATTTACAATTCTACTGTGCATAAGAACATGTTAATATTCCCCCTTTGGGAATGGCCTAAAGACACTTCAGTCAGTGGCACTGCACTAGTGGGGGGAGGGGGGGGACACATGAAAGAAGGTGAAAGACAACAGGGAATCTGATTTCACTCAAGAGGGACGTCAAAAGGTCTGAGCGCTCACCTGCCCGTGCGAACTAAAGTGGGATCAGTATGATCTTCTGGCTCTTCATCTGCCGTGAGCTTTCCGTTGGGCTGAGGGGGACCGGAAGAAGCAGTCTTCCTTCCCTCCTGTAGTGGACACAAACGAAGAGACATGCAGATGACTCAACAGAATACTTTCTATTCTTTTGAATTAGGGGTTACCAAACTGCAGTCCCCAGGCCCACCACCATGTCGGAAAAAAAATTATTGAATGATTATACTATTAAACAATTTGATGACTTTTTGGTAAATATATTACGTTTGTTGCCATTACATTTATGTGTATTTTATATTCTATGCATTGATAAATAAAAAAGATGGCGGTCTTCATTTTTTACGCATTCAGTGTATTGTATTGAAGAAAATGGTATAGTTATCCACCCTGCAATAAATATGAAAATAACAATATCAGATATAAATTTTGCAGCTCTCATCTGACATTTTCTTGGATTGTATAAAAACCAAATCCGACTTTTTTTATTCATACAGTCAATCTCTGTCCTCATTCCACTTGTCCACTCAATCTCTCACTTTGTAAAATTTACATGCATCACAATGTATTTTCATACATACTTTTCATGCATTATGAAAAAATATAACAAAACCCCTTTTCCGTAAAGAAAACATCAGTTCTATCCTGAAAACTTGTCTAGTGCATGCTTTTGAGAACAAGCACTGTGTTATTTTCATGGTTGTCTTTGTGTTCACTTATTTCAGAACTGAGAGACCAACAAAACAAAATATCTTACCTCAATTCTAAAAAATAGAACAAACTGGAATGGAATATCCCAAAGACAAGAAGGCAATGCACTCACCTGAGATGGCACAGACTTGGGTGGTTCAATACGGATCGAGGGATCCCACTCGCCAGGGGGCAGCACAGTCACCTGACCCAGGAACTCGTCAATACCGGCAAGAAGATCCTCGCGGTTATGAGCATGGTACGCCACGTCGTGGAAAATCTGCACGGGGTTACCCAAACATTTTTTAAAACAACAAATGCAGTTTTTGGGACACCTGAATAGACGTAAAGGTCTTCAACATCTAACTCTCACTGGCAAAATTGAAGGCGAACGAGGCAGAGGTAGGCCCGCAGCAAACTACTTAGAGAACCTAAACAAATGGGTATCGTGGAAAAATCAGAAGGAATGAATGGAGAATCATGATCGCCAAAATATGTCGAAGATCTGGCACTGGACGAAGGGGAATAAGTGTGGGTCTAAATCATGACAAACCTGGAAACAACCTACTCTTCAGTACAGCTGACTTAACTTCTAGGGAAACACTCGTCATACTTCAGAATTGTTTGAAGCTTCCGAGATCAAACAGCTTCTAGGCAACTGTTCGTCATAGGGCCTATCTAAAACATGATCACTTCAAAGACACCAAGGGGAGTGAAAGGTAAAGAAAAAGAAGAAAAGATACTAGGATGGACATCTATTAAGCTCAGGGATGCTCTGAGACTGAGAACAGGACAAGAATGGAGAGAGCTGCTAGCCAATTTCTTTATAATGAGCATATTATGCTACATATTTCTCAGCTGTAAACATTGTCTGGATCTACTGTAGGAATAAGACAACCAGACACTTATCCAGTGTTCTTTGTTACATGATGCTGTTACGCTTTCTCAGGAATTGCCCATTTGAGCTTTAGATGGTCGAGAGACCAATATCTCCTGTTGGTCTGTCTTCCATTCAATAGTCACTTAGGTGACTGTGTTGGTCAATGACCCATATCTCACAATACAGCGAAAACCCATGGGTCTTCTTTCTAAAATAGCTGGGGTTCTTCAAGTTCAATGGCACTTTGTCTAAGGCAATTTCATTCTCAAAATGATTTTGCAGGATATTTAAAGAACTAATAAAAAACGCATTTTTTTCTTTCATGGCTGAGGACGATTAATGGTAGAATCTATATTGTGTAAACTGCTTTTATTCATAAAGAGTACAACATGTCAAAGATCTGCTGTGATCAACCTTGCATAATCCCTTTGAAATTTGAAGTAAAATCCATATTTTCTAAAAATCACATGCTCGCATTTTAGTTTCAGTTAGAGTTTTACGGCACTTGCAACACAATAAGGTCATATAAGTGCCGAAGATTAGAGGTGTTACAGGAGAGTAACAAACAAAAAAAAGGAGGGGAGATAAAGAGGATAGACGTTTGATAGGAAAGAAGAACACAAACCACACCAGAGCACCTGCCAACCACCCACCTGCTCCCATTTCACAAGAAAAGAGTACAGACACAGCAAGACCCAATCACTCACCTCGTCCGACATGAGCGTAGCAATGGAGCGTCCGACCTCATGGAACTTATTCTGATTCCCGAGCGGTCCCAGCAATAAGAAGAGGAAGCGTGAGGGCACAGGAACCTCTGTGAGGTCACCCAGCACCTGAGCCTTGGAGAGTCGCACAAAAGCCACGATCTGGTGGTTCAGATACTCCACCTCGCCCACAAAGATGTTTGCTGCCTCAGCGCCGGGTGGGATTTTTTTCATGAAGTGGAGGTTCTGGGAGGTAGAGTGGACGGCGTTAAGTTATTTGGTCGCTTTTAAGAGCAAGCCGGCTAACCCTGATTTCAGGGGTTTCCAGAAATCTTGACCTACACCAAAAGTGGGCATTGCCCTATCTATAGGAGAAGTTTGGTTTCATTGGTGCGTATATTTGTTTGGTTATAGAGAAAACTCTCCTTGTCTTGTCTTTTAAAGAAACTAAACAAGGGGCAAAAACTTTATCTTCCATTTTCTCAAAACAACATTTTTCGGGATAGCCCCCTTGTGCTTAAAAAGAACCATTTACATCATTACCCAAAGGCTTTGTGTAAAGTATAACTTTAACAGGTTAAGTGAGAAAAATAGTGTAAGCATTGTTCCACTGTTCCATGGTAGGTCTCTCCTGATGATATGTGTCACAGAATTTGCAAAATCCTTTCTGACTACTTCTTTGTTCCACAGATCAAGTTATATTAAATTTAACAGCTTTCATCAGAAAAAAAGAAACATTAGCTGGAAAAAAATCTAAATTAATTGATCCATTTAGTAAAATGTTCACAGCAAAAACAAAAGTCTTGTAAAGCAACTTTGTATGGAAAAGTAGGAAAAGTTAAAAAAAAAAAAAAAAAAAATTCCTGAAAGAGATATCATCCTTTGTTAACATGAGATGGCTAACCAGTATATAACCTGGCAGTTATACAAAGTTTATAAAAAATGTGAGTGAATCTGAAAAAAAGAAATTTAGCTTTTACCCAGAGTATTGTACACATAATATTCAAACTATTACAAAATGTACAAAGACGATAAATAAATAGACAAAAACGAATATATATAAATGCATATTCATTTTCCACAAAACAAAATCCAACAAGCTTTTAAAGACTCAAATTCTGATGCATATTCACAGGACAGAATTGCAAAGGGATCTCCACAGAACAGATGCTGTTAATTGCCAGAAGCAAACACAAAATGACCAGAAGGGTAATTTATTTATTATACACGGCAATAGGGAAAAGCACTCCTAGGTCTCATTTGGACATATGAAAAGAGAAACTGAGGCTTAATCAGCTTTTAAAACTGCACTTTGGTAAAAGACTCATTAACACAGTGTTTCACTTTACTAGTCTGTCCACATATTCATGTAATACAAATTTTAATTTCTTATTCATCCATTGCAACAAAGTTTTGGTTTAAACTCTTTCAGGATGTAATTATATTTGCATACATTTCTTTTAACAATAGGTCCTCACTTTGAAGATAACCTGAAAAGAGTTAAAATTGAGGGGAAAAAGGAGACAGCCTGTTAAAGAGAGAGGAAAAGTATCAAATTTAAAGTACAAATACATTGTACATGCTCAAAATAACAATTACAACTTTCCCATAGTCCCTTATTTCAGGTGCCAGAGTTACGAAATATAGATATATATATATATAGCAGCATTCACATGAATCTGTACTTGCTAACCAAGAAAATAAAGAAATGAATAGAATACAACAATGATATTTTTGATGCTATGAATAAATATGAATTAAGTATAAATATACATGGATTTAAAAAGTAATGTGCATAATAAATAGGTGGCTAAATTAGAGTGTCTAATAAGTGCTTCCCAGACAGAACACTTAGTTCCTGCAACAGTTGAATAAGGTACAGCTGATGGCTAAGTAAGTGTAAGTGTATGGGTTTAACGCCTCTATCAACACTATAAGGTTAGTTTTAGTAAGAGATTTGTGGCACTTGCAACTCAATAAGGTCATATAAGTGCCAAAGACAGGAAGTATTACAAGAGAGTGATAAACGTAAAAAAAGGAGGAGGAGGAGAGATCATAATGACAGATGTTTCTTTGGAAAGAAGGGACAAACCACCCCAGAAAACCCAACGACCATCCACACTATTAGTTTATTTAAGAGGCGGGACCTCCCACTAGCTGGTGGCTGAGCAGTATCCTTTGCCTTTGTCATGAGCATGGACAGTGTGGAAAGGTACGTTCCAGAGCCACACTGTACAACAGGTATCAGGAGGTGAAAATCCTTTTGGCACAAGGTCTGGTGATCTAACCAGGTGCTTTGTGAAATGGTGAAATCTCTCTTGTCCTTTTTTTCCCAGTGGAGCATAGGCCATCAACAACATTTCTTGAGCGAACCCAGTCCAGTGCATCCTTTTCTAGCTGTTGCCATGGTTTCCCCACCTTTTCCATTTTCGTTTGTACTGCTCGCCTCCATGTCATCTTTGGTCTTCCTTTCTTACGTTTTCCTTGTGGATTCCATGTAAAAGCCTGTCTGACGATGCTTGTTGGGGGTCTCCTCATTGTGTGCCCAATCCATTTCTATTTCTTCACCTGTATGTCTTCCTATACTGACCTTTGGCTTGTTCTTTCCCACGGTTGAGCATTGGTGACTCTATCATACCACTTGATCCCCACTATCCTTCTCAGACATCCATTTATGAGGCTCAGAAGTTTTCTTGAAGCTGATGCTGTGAGCCTCCATGTCTCTGAACCATACAGTAAAACAGTCTTCAAGTTTGTTTTGAAGAGCCTCACGTTGGTGTTCAATCCAAGTTCCTTAGACATCCATATATTCCTGAAGATGATGAATGCTGCTCTTGCCTTTTGGATTCTGACCTTGATGTCTTTATCTGTTCCCCCTGCCTTGTTGATGACACTTCCAAGGAAGGGAAAGGGTGAAATGGTATAGGTTTAATGCTCCTATCAACACTATTAGGTTATTTAATATCCGAATTAAACATCCATTTCCAAAAGGAAAGGACCGTGCCAAATGGGAAATTCGTGTAAAGCGTCTTTCACAAGGGCCCAACGTCGGACCGAGCTGAAGCTTGAAGCCCCGAACACACAATCTCATGATAATGAGTCCGGCAGCCTAATCACTAGACTACCGATGCCACTTCAAGCACATTTACACAATAACGGTCATTTAGTGCAAGGAACTGGGAAACAGTTAGCTAGCTCATTGAGTTTGTATAAGGAGAAGCACATCGACGGATAATGGTCATTTAGTGCAGGGAGAGAGCAAGACAGGTAGACAGAAATAACACCAGGGAAAGCAAAGAAAAAAGGACCTACCAATGGTGCCCTCCAACCACCCTCACGGTCAGCTAAGAACAACAGAGGGAAAGAAAAGAAGTAGGACCTATCAGGGGCACCTTCCAACTCCCTTGCTTAAGGGGTGCACGGACAAACAAGGTGCAAGAACTACCAGGAAGCAAAGGATGCTGATGTACGTAAGTACACCACACACGAGAGATGATTTGTGATGCAGTTCTGAAAATGGTGAAATGGTATGGGTTTAACGCCCCTATCAACACTATTAGGTTATTTAAGAGGCAGGACCTCCGAGTTTAACTTCCATCTCCAGAAGGACAAAGTCAAGTGGGAAATTTGTGTAAAGTGTCTTTACGAAGGACACAACGTCAGATTGAGCTGAGGCTCGAACTCCTGGACCCGCAATCTCACGATTTCGAGTCCGGTAGCCTAGCCACTTGGCTACCAACGCATCAATGATGCAGCTGTAAGAAGGCCTCTGCGTAAAGAAGAGACATAGGGTTTTCCTCCCATCCCCATCTTTCTCCTTTCACCCACTGTGAACAGACTCTACAAGAGCAAAGACATAGGGATATAAGGTTAATTGACAAAAGAGAATTAACAGAGTTTGAGATTAATATACTCTACGAGAGTTACAGAAGATGATAAGGTCAAATCAATTATGGAAAGTGCAGAATCACACAGGTCAGAGGCAGAAAAATAAAAACTACAACACTCTGACCAAAGATTCCACTGCAATATATTAATTACGAAATAAGATAAATTCCCTATCTGTTTGAAAAATGAAAAAGATATTTCTTGATTGTAGTCTGTTGAGTCGACATTATTTGAAAACTATTGCTCATTGTACAAACCGAATAAATAACTACAGTTGCATTCTGTTAGATATACTACAGTGGGATGGGTTTTTTAAAATAAAGATTTTCCCAACAAGGTTATCTCCACGAGACATAAAACCCACTTAAAAGTTCAATGGTATTCATTTTGAGGCTGAAAAACAACAACCAAGCGACATACTCTTTAGTGCACAAAGGAGAAGAAAAAAATGACTTAAAAACCTTACAAGTTACTTTTGAACACATCCACCACCCACCCAGGACAGCATGCTTGCTTAACACGAGGGAAATGAAAACAATTGTGAGGAATCATGAGGAAATCAGGCACTCGTCAAAATAATGGAATTCAAGAAACAGGCACTTTCCCACCAGTTTGGCAATTTTTATCTAAATTTTGTTATTAGGGTCAATACCTTTCGTGTCCATTTAAAAGCACATTTCCATGTGAATTTCGCAGAAAAACGTTGATTCAAGGCACAAAATATGTAATATTATCGTTTTCAGGCACTCTCAAGCTTTGGCGGCCATTTGCTCGCTAATTTTACCACTGAAACCGGACGACTCCCACCTCCTTCCATCACAAATATCTCGACTTCTATTCAAGATAGATGGGCATTTCTTTCATCTAGAGCAACACAAATAAGCAAGCTTTAAGACAATAGTCCTACCAATAACCTTACATTATGCCCAAAAATTGACGAGCGCCTGATTCCACCATGCCGTGACACATTTCATTCCAGTGAGCAAGATGCGCTCAATGATAGACAGCAGAAAGACTTGCCAATCCTTTTCAGCTTAAAGGAAGCCTGAATCTAGAAGCCCTACCCTTCATTGTATAAGGCATACTTTGTTATTTCAGAATACACACTATAAATTCAAAACTTCTACAGATGAAATAAGCATTCCTGGCGAAACTTCTGTCTTTTTACCTGATCTAGTATTTTAAAAATCCCATATAAGCGAGGCATTCAATTTACGCTGAAACTTTTCAACTGTCCAAAAAGTGTTAACAATCCCCACTTCTCTTTTTAACTTTAAAAAAATCAAACCTCGAAATCTCCATGTATTTAGTGATTGCACTCTGCTGGCAGCCTTTTGAACCCCCCCCCAACTTAACACCAGTTCTTTAATGAGTAGTATTTCTTCGAGCTCCATTTTTCGATGATTAATTTGAGTTCAGAACTTAAAATATCATAAACACAAGCCTGCCTGACTGTTGCAGGATATGTCATCTGTAGAACAGAGAGAAAATCCCACTTGTCTGTACTTTTAAATACTTTTTGTAATACATGTGTACAATACATACAATACTTTGATCTCCTCTTCCTGATATAATATGTAGCCTACAATACATGTAATACTTTTGTCTCCTCTTCCTGATATATGTAGCCTGCAATACATGTAATACTATTGTCTCCTCTTTCTGATATATATATATGTATGTACAATTATACTATTTGTCTCCTCTTTCCGATAGGCTTATAAGTACAATGTGCCGGAAACATGAAACAGTCAACAGGCAAATGTCACCGACACTGAACAAGACTGGTTGGGATACACTCTAGGCCCACAGAGAGAAGTGTGTAGGCTCAGGATACACTCCATGACAATTCTAAATGCCAGGTTCAGGAATCAAGTCATAGAATTATAATCTGAAGTTAAATGACGTGCACACAAAATAAATTCTTGCTGCAGCGTGTAAAGTCACACCTGTTTGTGCTCTGTGAAAAAACTCTCATAAAAGGCTTTCCATTTTCCGATACGAATCAGTAACACACTTGAAAGCAAACATCAAAACGCCATGGACAGTGTTGATTACAGTAAAATAATTCGGTACAGACAATAATAAATACAGCTTTATATCTAACCAGGGGTTCATCCGCTACATTTCAATTCTCTGTTATTAACTGTTAATGAGCCAAAGTCTTGACCAACTTGTTTTGGGAAAACTAGTAGGCCCTACATCTCATTGAAGTGAGTGAAACACAGATTTATAAAAGCACGATGAAAGTATAAAAACTTGAGAGTACAGTGGCAAGCTAACACCAAACTGGAGCATAATTCAAGGTGCAGTCTACATAAATAATCATAAATGTGACAATTATACAAAGCTCTCCTCCCCCCCTTCTCCCAGCGATTCCACACCACAGGCACAGGGTGAAGGACACGCAAGACTTAATTGTTACAAAATAAAGAAAAGAGAAGTCAACAAAACTAAAGAAGAGGGTTAATTAATGCCAGTCAAATGAGCAAAGACACACTACTACAAAGCAGCTTGCTCTTTGTTTGGTCTTACCTGAATCTGAAATAACCAAAAAAAAAAAGGAACAAAAGGAAAGAAAAACCGTGAGACAATCTGGCAATCCGGAATGATCCAATGTAAGAGGAAGTGAGGGCAAACAATTGTGTGCGGGGATGAGTCAACAAACAGGAGGATGTACGACTACCACGAACCCCTACAGATGCAAACTACTGCAAACATACTCCTACCAGAAATAAGAAATGAGAACAATTTTTTTTCTTTAGGACAGCTTTGAAAAAAATTAACCTTTTTTTGTTGTTGTGCGTAGTTCATCTCAGTGTTACTCCCACAGACAATGTCTGTTTGTTTTGTTTTAGTATGAGTTTTAAGGCACTTGCAACACAATAAGGTCATATAAGTGCCGAAGATTAGAGGTGTTACAAGAGAGTAACAAACAAAAAAAAGAAGGAGGGGAGATAGAGACGAGAGACTTTTTATAGGAAAGGAGCAAACCAACCACACAGACAATGAGGGATGACCATGATCTTCATGGTGCAAGTGTCAGACACGTACTCAAGTAGAAATATAGCCCAAACAGAGAAGAAGTTTGTTACAGAGGTCAGTTGGAAAATTTACATTTGGTGTCAGGTGCAGTTTGTGCCTTTGATTCTCCAAAGGATGCAAGTGAAAAACAGGGACCTCTCGATACAATTATCAGAAACATACATTCAGACATACATCTATAGGAAAGGACATTTTAACTAGATTACAAAAAATAAATCCGTGAATCAGTTTCAAAATACTCCATCCCTTAAAATAAAACACCAAATACCATTAAAAATTTGTTAGTTCCTTGAACACTTTCTCTCAAACTTTTTTTCTTATATCATGTCAACTCAGATTTGGGTTATTATATAAATCTAAATCAAGGAACATTAATTTTTTTGTTCTAGGCGGCAGTTCACTCGTAAACAATGCCATAGTTTGACAGTGAAAGAAATATACGCTTGGTTGAGAACTTTCCTGAGCCAAACCTAACCACAGAACCAGCGCAGCTTACTAAATGAATCAGGATTTCATAATTCTGGATAACTTCATCAACTACAATAACATGAGCGTTAACTAGTTTGGCGTTGATTGTTGGCAATATCCTTATTCATTATTTGTTAGTTTAATCTGGACTTTATTATTACCTTTTAATCAATTTCAGTATAAGTAAGCTGCACAAAAATAAACATGCGATAATGGGAGTCTTGCTGAGCACATTGGCGTTATAGGCATGTGTATTATTCTTAAGCTTATGAAGCATTTGTTCAGGGGACAATCAAAAGAACAGTGATAACCGACTAAACAAGAGACTGATCACAGGAGTCCGTGTCAAGAAAGGTAAGGAGTGGGGAAGGGAAGACAGAACAGACAAAGATAGAAAAGGTAATAGGCACATATTACTTAGGCTACAGATGGATAGAGGTAGGTGTACGCTACAGCAACAGTATAAGGCCTTAATTCTAATGAAATGAAATGGTACAGGTTTAACACCCCTATCCACACTGTTAAGTCATTTAAGAGGCAGGACCTCTGAGTGTAGTGTCCATCTCCGAAAGGATCAAGCCAAGTGGGAAATTCGTGTAAAGGGCCTTTCCCAAGGACAAAACGTCAGACCGAGCTGAGGCTCGAATCTCCGTACCTGCAATCTCACCACTAGGGCACTGACGCCACCTCTTAATTCTACTCCATAACAACATTACTACTGTGGAATTAAAGTCAGCGTTGATAGAATGGCTTTGAATATCCAGTGATGAAAGGAAAAATAAATTTTCCTTACAGAAGATATATATATCATATAAATATATATATATATATATATATATCCTTTTTTCAGATAGATCATACATTGTTTACATTCACAGAGCAGGGCATGTGATTGGACAAATGGCTCTGACAGTTTAAAACTTCACATAAATATAAATTTGTGTCTTTATAGCAGTCTTTGTGAGAACAGAGTCTAAGTATAAAACATATGAATGATCGAGACAAGGAAGTGAACATTTACACCCGCAAAAAATGTGCTCGCTACACATCTTTTCTATCAAAGACTACACAAAGACAAACTATCACACCAAGGCCAACTCAGAAGTTCTGAGCCCGGCTTGCCAAAAAGAAACTTTTGCTTTGGTGGTGGTGTTGTTGTTGTTGTTGGTGTGGTAGTTGTTGTTGTTGTTTCAGCTGCTGATGAAGCTGCATGACAGCAGCGACATTTCACAGAAGAACAGCAACGGATCAACAAAGACACTGAAAAGAAGGAAAAGAGCAGAACACCAAGGAACATTCACAGACCAACCACTCATATTTTTGTCAAAACCAGCAGAAAAAAACTGAAAGAATACTTGACCGCTGGAACGATGAGACAGGAGACAGACAGTTCATGCGATAAGGAATCTACCTCGTGCTGCTACAGACTGTATCACGATGGAGGCACATGACAAACGAAAAGTCTGAGACAGACATCAAAGCCTACTACTGTAAGTTACTATGCACAACTGCTGTGTGAGTCCGCTACTACAACATAGTACACACTGACGTGACCTGTCACTGACACACATGTATGTACTCACGCAAATGTACACATACACACGCACACACACCTAAAGAGTTAGTAATGAAAAGAACATTGAGATAGAGAACCTTCAATCAACACGCTAAATACGCACCTATAGCAATTCCAATCCAACGACAGGTGGAAGCAAGGTGAGGGAAACAAAACACAAAAGATATCATTAACTTGAACAAATGAAAAGGTATCAATAACATGAACAAATGAAAAGGTATCAATAACATGAACAAATGAAAATGTATCAATAACATGAACAAATGAAAAGGTATCATTAACACGAACGACTGACACAAAAGTATCATCAACAAACCAAGAGAACCAAATCTCCAGGGTGACCGGTTCAGAGTAGTCTTGCACAATCCCAAATATGTACAAACAACACAAAACAAGTGCTGGCGAGGTGCAGAGTAAAGTCATACCACTTTGTGTAGCAGATTAAATTTGACATTGTTTCAACGCTTGTTCCACGCAGAGTCCGGAATCAGCATCAGGACCAAAACACGAACACCCGACTGCAAGAACTCCCTTCATTATTTATGTGTAATTTTCGAGACACTATGTTGAAGATGTGGAATTAAAGAACAATTGTTGTGTCCTGATTAATCAAACAGGAACAAAACACAGACATTCCAGGAATGTAAATTGCCTCTGAGAATTTCAGTGTGGAGCCATTCATTACAACATGAAAGGCATCTTTCACTGCCTTACAAAAGAAACAACCAAAATCCCATGTGTAAATCAATATATATCAGAACCTGATAAACCATCCAACTTACGGCATGCCATCAATAATAGCAAAAACCACACTATAACTAAGCATATTGTTACTTGACATATAGAATTTTGACGTACCTATTCGTGCAGGGCGCCCAAATAACTGGGCGACATACCACACTATGAAAAACGTGATTTTGAGCAAGGGAAAAATAGCCCGGGAGGCGTAAAACTTAGTGAAGGATAAGAGGAATTGTCTGAAGATTAAAAAGATAGAACAACTTCGCAAAATGAGCAAAAGTGTACTTTTGGGCTTGCTTTTCATTCGGAGGTTGATTTTTACGGCTTTCATTTGATGATGTTGACACCACAGTGGATATCAAACAAAGGAAAATCTCTCTGACGAGTAAAAATGATTTGTAGCACAAAATTCAACTGTCCCTTCATCATTTGGTATCAAAATATTCGAATTCACGCAGTTACTTTTCAAGCTGGGGTCACTCAAACACTATGCCTAAATAGTTGGGTGCTATGCATAAATTAGTTTAAGAAAAAGAACTTGAGAAATCTGTGAAAAACCATGGCAAGATAATCAGTGTTTCTACAACAAAAACAGTCTCAGTGTGGAGAACTAAAACAACAGAACACATATTATCAATGTAGTTGACTTCTGTGAAAAAAGTAGAGGAAACTCGAGAGGAACGAGTAAAAAAACAACTTTGAACAAATTGTAAAAAATGATACTGGTCAAGCATTTTAAGATAATGAAGTACAGGCTTAAATTCCAAGACAATCAAATGATAAATTAATTACTGCATTAGCAAATAACACCCAAGGCCAAATAAAAGGGGAGAAAGCAATATTCGCTGCGGCCATAAAAAAAAGAGGGGGAGCAGCAAAATCACATGCAATAAGAAAAAACACACATAAAAAGAGAGGCAGGAAGAGTATTAGCATTTCACATTTATAAGGCAGTTAAAACAAGCAGCCGGACAATAGCACAAACACATGGGAAGCTCAGGGCATGGCTGGCTGGTCCCCCCCCCCCATCTCAGGATCTGCGGTGTGTGTTGGGTGTGTGTGTTTGTGTGTGTGTATATGCGTGTGTGTGAGTGTGTGTGTGAGTGTGTATGTGAGTGTGTGTGTGAGTGTGTGTGTGTGTGTATGTATGTGTGTGTATGTTTGTGTGCATGTGGGTATGTGTGCGTGCGTGTGTGAGTGTGTGTGTGTGTGCGTGTATCTGTGAGTGCATGTGAGCCTGTGTGTGTGTGTGTGTGTATGAGTGTGCGCGTGTGTGTATGTGTGTACGTGGTGACATGCCAAACAAATGTGTCAGGATCTGGACAATAAAGAAGTATCTTATCTTATCTACAACGCTCGCCTTCGCCATCATGCAACATGTCTTACCACTTTGTGGCACAAAAGCAAAAGCTGGGGGCACATCATTCAGGCTTCCTTAACTTTGGGTGGGGGAAGGGGAGGGGAGGGGGAGGTGGTTAGTTCTTACAAGTGATTACTCAAATGAGGGGGCAAATATGAACTGTTTTCCAAAATATAAGTAAAATCAAGAATAAATCCCCCCTCCAACCCCCTTCAAAAAAACCCCCCAAATAACATCTTCTTAAAAAGAGTTTTAAAAGATTCCCCAGTAGACCTTTTAACACATCTCCTGTGTGACCATACATCCAACTTCTGAACTTCTACCAGAAATAACGTAGATATTATTTCTCACCTGCTCATAAAGTAAGCTAAAAGACCCAGTTTTTAACGCCCAAATACAAGGGCGAACGAAATTGAAAAGTCACCCTTTTCCACTGAATGTTTTATGATACTGTAAAGAAAAGGTCTATCAGTACTTCACACAGGAAAAGCGTTTATAAACCTCTAAAGAAAATTCTCATATAAAGAAAAACTTACGATATGTTCTATATTTCTTGAAAAGATTTGAAAAAAAAAGGTAAATGAAATGAAAAAAATATTAAAAAATTTTTAAATAACAATCTTGCAAAAACTCAAATGCAAGCAAAAAAAAAAGCAACAAGCCGAGACATGCAAAAATGCCCAAGACAGAAGGTCCAGTACCATTGCAGCCATCGCTCATGTCATCATCCAGTAAAATAATAAATTATAAATGATCACTTTATGGGAACAGTTGTGTGCTGAATCACCTCAACTTGAGAGAAATATTGTCATTATTCTAAAATTTCATAATAACTCGATCATACTTTAATGATCCTATTTACCCAAGTTTGAACATTAAGTACGAGGCATTATCAAAATTCTTATACTTATAAGATTTTTTATTCGGCAGGGGAGGATAAAAAAGACAGACAGTAAGTTAAAATTAGCAGAGAGCACATTCTTCCATTTCCTTTACAAGAAAATTTAGTTTTAGGAAGGTTTTTATGGTGCTCACAACTGCATAAGCTTTACAAGAAAGACAGCCTTAAAAATAACATACTACACAGCACCTCAGTTGTATTTCTACTAAAGAAAAGAGCAACAATTAGGACATTCTCATTTAAAAGACGTTTTTGCTTAACTCCAGTAAAGAACATGTTCGGCTGACATCAGCAGGTCAGAGAAAAAAGTGAGCACCACACAACTGTTCCAACGGTAACGAGGTACACATAACTGTGGTTGTGATGAAGGTGTTAAAGGGGTGGGTGGGGGGGGGGCGGTAAGGAATATCTTGTAACAGCCAGTGTACACTTATATATAAATGTATACACAATTCCCAGCTGATTCTGCACGACCCAGTAAATGATCCCAGCATCCTATTGTATTTCACTGATGGCTCCAGTTTTGGCACAACGCGATCTGACCATCTGAATTCAAGTGTTTGTTCTCTGAGTGTCAGGCGGGTCCAACTTGTGGTGTGGCAATAGCTAACCAGAAGACAACCAGTGACAAATGGAACTATGACCACTGACATTTACTTCTTCTCCTCTCTCATTAAGCGAGAAACACACAGCATGGGCAAAGACAAGTCAGTCTTGTTTGTGGAAAACTGAAGCCAAATCAGATAAGTGATCAGTGTGCACTAGGCAGCCCTTCTACATTTATAGTCACCCCCCCCTCCCTGCCCCCTTTCCTTAATTTGACCTGACTAGTTGGATAAGTGTACACTGCTTTTAAGCTGTGAGGATGGGTGAGAAGAGGGTGGTGGAAGAAGCTACCTGGTCTTACCCTCATTGATGACGCTTTCGATAAGCTTTTCTCCTAGAGGCATCAAAGTCAAAGGTTAGGGAAACACATCCAATGTTACCAGAGAAATAAGGGAGGTGATGAGGCCTCATTGCATTCACATTCTCTTATTCAAACACCAAATTTCTATCTTTTTCACATTCCCAGTCAGAGAATTCAGTCAATCAAAGAGGGACACATCACAGTCATAACGGCCATTTAGGAAAGAAAAAGAGGGGAAAAAATAGTGTAAATGAACAAGTCTGGGCATTGAACACTTATTATCTGAGAGCAAATTAGTTACCTTCAAAGGTTTTCAGAAGATAATAGACAATCCTTCTAAATTCGTATCCCAATTTTTTAACTCTTTAAATCGCATCAGACGCTGCGTCCAATGCTAATGACAACTGTTTCGTTTCATTTAGCGCTAGTTTTTTTTTTTTTAAACTATTAACTATTCCCAGTCCAAGTTATTTAGTAATGACCAAGTCTTTATTTTCGCCATTTAGAAGTTGGAGGCAAAAACTTTTGGTATTACAATGAGACATAGTGGACCAGGTTTAGGTGGCTGTAGAAAAACTCCGGGTTTAAAGAGTTCATGCAGGACTCCCCCCCTCCCCCCTTACCCCCAAAAGTTCCAATACTGACTAACTGACAATTTAGTTCCTCATCACCAGCCACAAAATAATCAGGCCAAGATGAGTCAGAGTGGACCATCCTCAATGACCGCAAACTACAGGTACAGAGTGCATCTTGAGGAAAATACTACACAACCACAACACATGGAGTGCAGCTAGAACATCATTATGCAACAGTAAGGTTTTGCAATTTTTCTAAAACAAACAAATAAAACCAGACCTAACAATTTTCCACCAACAGACACCCCTGTATCTTTTATCAACTTTCAAGTTTCCCAGCTCAACACCTTAAGACTTTAGATCAGATACTATTAAGAAGTATTTAACGACCATAATTTTCCATCACATGGTGTCTTCCCCCCACCCCCCACCCCAAACAGGGGACAAAAATATTAAAAAAGAGAAAAGAAATGTTCATGCCCAGCTCAAGAAGAAAAAGGCAAGATGCACAGCCCATAGGGCTCACAGGAAGGGACATTGGAAGAAACAAATCAGGTCTTGCTGATAGATCGTTCTGGACTCCTTCAAGGAGGAAATGTTTTATGCCTCTTTATACAATTAAGCTCATTTAGAAAGTGGGTTACTTTTACTGACAAAGAAGGTTACTTTTTTAATCTAGAAGGCGGGTTATTTTGACCTTTTCTGTTAGTCAACCCAGGCTGTGTGAGATACATTCCGCAGGATGACAGAAGTCCAAGAAAATGTATTCCCTGCACGGGATCAAACTCACGTCCTTTGAGTGCAAAGCAGCGAGGTGAACCACTACACCATAGGCAGGTAAAAATAACAGAGTCTCTAGTATAGCAGAAGTAATGATTAAATATCTGTTAGCATAGATCGATAAAATACATATTTGTGTACTGTGCTCCTTCTACCAATTTTCCAGGTATACATCAATGGTGATTTTTTCTTCTGTATAAAAACAACAGTAATACAGGTGCACATGAGGCAGCAAGAAAGTGGCAAGTAATTCTACAAACACTACTCTACTCCAAGTTACGCACCACTGCACAAAGAAAAACTTCCAAATGTAATTGGGTTTTTTACACGTCAAACAGAAATGAAAATCACATAAATTCAATAAAACTAGTTAATGATGATATATAAATCAAGGCAAATCAAAACAGACATGACAGAAAGGGAGTCAAGACAACATCCTGAAAGGCTGAAGGCTTTAACAGACAAAACTAGTGCTCAGCACAGAAAAGGAACACAGAAAACAAACAATAGAATACAGCACAATAAGGGTGGGTTTTGTTTCTTTCAAAGCAAGGAAGGCAGCTGTTAGGTATGACTGTCACAATGGGAATACAGGACACAGGCACTAGAGTAGGAGGAAACATCAGACACAGACAAAAAGACACAAGCAACAACAATGAGAGGGAGGGAGAGCATAGGATCAGGACACCAAGGTAAATGGACGTATCAAACAATTATAATTATGCCTTTTCTCAAATATTCCACCCATAAACAACCAGTGATAAGTATTAAAAAATTCTACTTCTACTTTACAAGTCTGAATAATCATTAAAGGCAGCTGATCTGGTGTTTTCAGAATCCTTCTTCAAAATCTAGTCCCTGCCTCCACCCGCCCACCCCCAAAACCCTCTTAAAAATTCTTTTTATTAATTTGATATCTTAAAATATTCTGTCCTATCATCTTTGCACAGAATCAATGGAAGAGACAGTGTGGATAACATGACTGCAAAAACAAACACCCCCCCCCCCCCTAAATCTTTACAGTAAGACAACCCTACGACAAATTATTCATTCGTAAAACTGCTATTTAAGATCGAGTTCAGCATGACTTTTAGGAATAGAAGCCGCAAACAGAATAATCTCATCGACTGAAGGGAGTTAAAGTGAAGCCATATTATAATGCTTCAGACAGAGAGGATACAAGACAATTGAGATAAGAACAGAGAGGATACAAGATAATTGAGATAAGGACAGAGAGGATACAAGACAATTGAGATAAGATAAGATAAGATAAGTGAAGCCATATCACGGGTCAGTCAGAAAGGATACAAGATATTTACAAATGACAGTTTCTACGACAGACACAAGCAGTCAAAAAACTCAGACAAAGTCTGGGTGAGTCTAGGGGGACATAAAGGAGCTGCTGCTCGCTCCATAGAGTGCGGCTCACCTTGTGGGAAGCTGTCTCAGAGAGATCTGTCCCACTGGGCACGTTGTGCGGGAAGGATTGATTTACAGTGAGGCCCTTCTCCTTGTCCTCCTCTCCATTTTTATTGAGACCTTGGATGTTAGGAGTGCTTTTCGCCCCCAAACCATGTTCTTCATCTGTGTGAAAAATGGAAAAAAATGGAATGAGTTCGCAATTTTAAAAAGTATAAGTAAGATTTTTACGGCACTTGCAACACAATAGGGTCATTTAAAAGTCAAAGATTAGAGATGTTACAAGAGAGTAACAAACACAAAAAAGAAGGAGGAGAGATAAGGAAGATAGATGTTTGATAGGAAAGAAGAAGCAAACTGCATTAGAGCACCTGCCAACCACCCATAGTTTGCAATTAGCCTCACCAACATTGAATTCAAACTGCTTTCAGCTCTAAAATTATAATAAGATCACCAGAGACCATAAAAGGACACAAAGGTCTGCATTTTTTCAAAAATCTTTCTGAGGTCATTGCAATGTCAGCACAATAACATTTTTTTTGGTAAGTGTTTTACGGCACTCGCAACTGCATAAGGTCATATGAGCGAATGGGACACATGAAACATTTTCAGTTGGTAGAAAATTTTGAACTTTTGAAACCTACTCTTATCGGTTTTGCACCAACAGGGGATCTTAAACGTGCTCAACTTGCACACCAGATCCCCGAGATTTTTTACCTTTTTCCAAGAAGGCTAGGTGTAGATCAGGGGTGTTGCTGAAAGACAGCAGTAAGAAGGAGCCAGGGAGTAGCAGTAGAAAGACTGCAGAAAGAGGCAGGAGCCCAGAGGAAGGGACAAAGAAGGTGAGGGGATGGGGAGCAGAAAGTGGAGGTGAAAGAAGAGGACAAAGCATTGCTGGAGAGCAGGAAAGGAGGTGAAAGGAGATCATTTTTAGAGGAGAAAAATTTCCCGTCACTATTCGGATTTGAACCTGGGACCTATTGAACGAGAACCCCCAGGCACAATAACCACCAGATTTCACCATCAATTAACTTATTGCAGCCCCAGTGCTTTCTTGTCGTATCTCCATTTTTAATAACTGTGAAAACAGTTCATAATAAAGAATGATCTTAAGTCATAAGAGGATGTCACATTTTTAGTGCTAAAAAAATTTGAGATACGACAAGAAAGCATTGAGGTCGCGTTATAAAAAATAAAAACCTATGAACAGACAATAGTGGCCACAAATTGACTATTCCATGATGAAGCTTTTAACACTTAAAACTCAGTACCTGTAAGACAGGTTCCACTAGAAAGATATGGAAGGCCATTTTTACCATCATCCATCAAAATTCTTCCATCTTAGCCATCTCGTTACAAGTATTCATATGACCTTAGAGTATGCATCAGAATAACACTGAGTTACAATCAGAATACTGAATATGAATCTAGCTTAAGATTATTATTGTTTATATTACTACTGTTTCTTTATATCATGCGTGTGACTGTAGTAAGCATGCGTGTGTGTGTGCATGTTTGTGTGTGCGTGCGCGGTGAAACACCAAACCAATGTGCCAGGATCTGGACAATAAAGATGTATCATATCTTATCTTATCTTATCTGCCACAAACAATGAAACTGTTAAGGACTAGGTAGGAGACAATTCTCACTGACAGCACGCAACTTTGCAGTCACACAGCCAGCAGTACAAAATACTCCATCTGGTCATCCAGCCAGGAGAGTGACTGCAACAAACTTCTCGGGCTTTGTGAAAAACTGCGCCAGGTTAACAGAATGGATCATTTTCACCGGTGCATTATCGCGCCAAGTGAGTGTTAAGTGTTTTAAAAAAATTTCTACAACTTGGAAAATTTTTTTTAAAAAAATGTATATATAATAAGGATCTCTCCTTACGCGTCGAGAGACCTTTGGGCTCTGAATACTTCTTCCCAATGTCGGCCAGAGAGCGGACAAAGGGCAGGTGCATGCGGGATCCACCGTCCTCCTTGTGAGAGCGTTTCTTCTCGTTCTGGTGGCGGTGCCGACACAGGATGGTGTTGCGCACCTGTTCTCTCAGGTGCTCCTCCAGCTGTTTAGAGCTGATCATGTTGTCCAACACCATTTCTGCAAACACAACCAACAATACATGTATAAACATAAGATGCTCGTATATCTTTTACATTCTTTTTTTAAAATGTGAGGAATCATGGTGAAATCAGACGCTCGTTAAAATAATGAAATAGAAGAAACCGGTATTTTCTGCCAGTTTGGATGTTTTTAGCAAATTTTTGTTTTTTAGCTTAACACCTTTGATGTCCGTTTAAAAACATCTTTCTGAGTCGAATTGACAGGTAAACATTGATTAAAGGCAAAAAAAATAAAAAAATTTTGTTTCCAAGTACTCTCAAGGTTTAGAAGTCACCAGACTTTAGCGGTCATTTTCTTTCTAATTTTACCTCTGAAACCAGGCAACCCCTACCTCCTTCAATCGTAAATATCTCAACTAATCAAGATAGATTGGTATTGTTTTCCCCTAAAGCAAGACAAATGAACAAACTTTAAGATGACACCAATAACTCCACATGCCCAAAAATTGACGAGCGCTTGATTCCACCACGTCATGACACAAATTATGAAACTTTACTTATAATGGCATATTGAAGAGTTGTCATAAGCAGCGTTTCAGGAAAGAGAGCAATGTTAAAAACCCTAAAATAAACTTCCATTTCCTTCGTTCTTTTTTATTTCTTTTCAATTTTTAAAAAGCATAAGTATAGCTTGTGATACACAACATCTGGTGAGAAAAACCCCCCCAAAGAAAATGAAAAAGATACAATATTATTGTATTTTCATCATTTATAGGAAATTTTTCTAACAGTTGTACATGAAAAAGCAAGAAAATGTACGGTAACAAAACTTGTATGGACAAAACACTGAAAGCAAATCTATCAACTCCTTTGTAATCTGCACTATGGTTGTTACAAAACAAGATATCTAACCCACATTCAGTTCTATGACTATCGGATACACTAAAAAACAGGAAGAAAACTGGTCTCTCATCCACTATCTGCTCTATTTAGTTTTAGTAAGGTTTTACGGCGCTTGCAACTGCATTAGGTTATATGAGCGCCATGGGGTGGATATCAAACAGAGTAGTCCAAATGGGGAATCAGGCTTATTCTACTCAACTTTCTAGCCTCAACAGCACAAAGTCTGCTTCGACTATCAAGGCACCCCGGTAATAGCAGTTCACAAGAGAGCGACAAACATAAAAAAGAAGTATTAAGTAGATGAAAATTGGCGATAGTAAGGATGAGGAAAGAAAAAGCAGCAGTTCCCCCTATGTTGTTCCGGCACAGGAGCAAGATGTTGATAAATCAGCCCATATACAATTCTACTAAGAACATGTTAATATCCCCCCTTTGGGAAAGGCCTAAAGACACTTCAACCAGTAGCACTGCCCTGGGGGTGGGGGTATCTGCTCTACCACTGTCGCATACACTAAACAACATGAGGAAATAAGATACAATAAAGACATATCTTATCTCATCTTAAAACTGGTCACTCACCTGCCATCTGCTCTATGACTTTCACATACACTAAACAACATGAGGAAATAAGATACAATAAAGACATATCTTATCTGATCTTAAATCTGTTCTCTCACCTGCAATCTGCTCTATGCTGTTGGCGACCGTTTCCAGCATGATGGTGCCCTGCATGAGTAGGCAGCGGAGCTCAAACAGTGAGTGCAGCGACAGAGTGGCCACGTGAGGCTTGGACCAGCGCTCGCCTCCTTCCTCGACATCCTCCTCAAACTTGATCCATCTGGAAACAGGAGGAAATAAAGCAATTCAACGAGGGGGACTTCCTTCAGACACATAACTGACAGAGTGAAAAAGAAAGTACTCAAGAGCTATAATCGAGGTGAAAAAAACCCTATAATAATATACGTTTCCAGCATTCAGTAAAAAATTAAAGCAACTATAAAAAAGAGAGAAAACAAGAAAAGACCAAGATAATATGCGAGGCATCATGGTGAAATCAGGCGCTCGTCAAAATAATAAAAATTGAAGAAACAGCTAGGCACTTTCACGCCAGTATGCCAACTTTTATCAAACTTTTGTTTTTTGGCTCTACACTTATGTGTCCATACCTAAACACATTTACAGGTGAATTTGACTGAGAAACGTTGATCAAACGCACACAATCAATATGTAATTCTTCAGTTTTGAGAGATTCACAAGCTATTGAAATTACCTAGATTTGGGGGCCATTTTCTCGTTATTTTTATCACTGAAACCAGGCGACTCCTCTTCCTTCAATTGCACATATCTCGACATCAATTCAAGATAGAAAGGTTGTTTTTTTTTCAATGAAAACAAGGCAAATGAATAAGCTTTTAGATGAAACCAATAACTCCACATGCCCAAAAATTGACAAAAGCCTGATCCACCACGTTGTGACACAGAGAGGGTTCTTTTTCAGAGAATCCAAACAGAGGAATGAATGGTAACAGCAACAACATCATCATCAAAAATAACAAAGACCGTCTATGGAATAAAAAAAGAGTAAGGCTGAGTGAAAGACATCCAAGCTGTGAGACAGCCCAGAGCTCATAAAAGCACTGCCAAGAAATTTGTAAAATCCCATTCAGATTGCAGACTTGTATTTGTAACGAACTGCTCAACACCGCTACATGATACAGACCTGGCAGTCTCCTTCCACTCTTTCTCATCTCCAGCAGGGAAGAGTTCTGCCATCTGACAGAAGATGTCGTGAGCGCGATGCTCCTCATCTTCCTCCTCCCCGAGCAGGAACTGCACACGCTGAGAGGGTGGGACTGAAACACAGCAGGAAACGCATTAGCATATCATGTGACGGGACTTCTGACAGAAGCAAAAGGAAAATGTTTGCCCTATCAATTCTCTTTACACCACAAAGTATATTTCCAAAAATAGTTGAAATTAGGTAAACATGAAGCTTAAAACTAGCACCAAGGATAAAAAGGGAAAGAAAGGACAGAAAAGTTCTTCCGTGCAATAACAATCAGACAGAAGAGGGAGGAATGTGGCAAAAAAAAGTAACTACACAAAATAAAACCAGCAAAAGTTCAATCTTCCTACTAAATATAATACAAAAAATAATACACAGACATTATGAGGGTAAATATTTATTACAATCCTTGTTCTTTACTGCTCACATGTCAATGTCACATCTATTTCTGAAAACCCACAATCACCATCCTCTAGGGTAACTTTCTTTTATACAACAAGTCCTCACAGATCAGGTCACAGCACTTGCACTTTCTCAAGAGTGTGCAGTTTGCCCAGGCATTTTCTCGGGCATTCAACAAGCAACACGTTCATACCCCCATCATATCTAATACTTTCCTCCAAGACAGTGGCCCTCTACTTTAAAAAAATCCTAGGGCGTTTATGGGCATGACACCTGAGCCTGAAGGGAATTTATTTTAGATCAAAATGGACTGTTTATTTTGCTAGCCAGGGAGGCTATACTTCTGTAACTGCAGAAGCCAAAATATATATGTGAAATTACAAATCATTACCAAAGACAGGCAAACACAGGACATATTTAATTGTAGACTGCATTTATATAGAGCGCATGTCATACTTCTTGGTAGAAGGCACTGCTCCACTTTACAATTTATTATTAAACAGACACCTTCAACATTCCCAAACATTCTCATTTTCGAAAGCATTCATACCATACAGCATACCATCTGGAGCTGATCTCGACTAGCTTTCCATTCTTTTCTTCTTAACGTCTTATAACAATCTCCATCTAGACACATTTGAAGAACCATATCTTAACTAGACAACATTCAATATTTATAAAATTTATAGAGATCCATTGCTCCTAAATTTTTTAACATGATTTGGAAGAACACAGGATTTCGAAAAAAAAAAAGGCTCTGAAAAAAATGTCAGCTAACAGTTATATACAGTTTAATACTGTTATGTAATTTACAGCTTCTTTCAAACTTATTTCATGCGAGTACTGCTCAAGAAGTAAGAAGCAAGTAGTCAGCTACAGACTCTCATTTTGCAATTGAACATCTATTCTATTAACAAACTCCTTCTGAGAAAATAAGCAGTTAACTGTCTTGACACTTCAAAGTCGTCCAAATGAGGGGATGGTGTGCTCTCAAGCACAAAGAAAAACGGGTAGTGAGTAAGGTTCATGTAGAATATGGAGCATTTTCCAGTCTTTGTATGAGGAAACATGTGTACTTTACAATTAAACAGCAAAAAACATGTGTTGCTGACACCTCCTATACGCTATACTTGACATATCATCGCCTGGCGGTAAATATTAGCCGTTAAAGGAAGTTGCTGTTTCATACTGGTAAAAAGGGAAATTTCAGGGGGAAAGTCTATTCGCCAACAATGGTAAATAAATACAGTCATTTACAAATAAAACTGGCAAATCTGCAAGCGGCAATAACCCATGAACAAACAGCGACACTGCAGTTCAGGCAACCCAGGCACTGACGTAATCTGAACAGAATACGTGTAAAGCAGGGGGTTCACAGAGAAGTAGTGAGTACAATGACGAATCAGAAAATGAACTAACTGTTAAGTGGAGAGACAAATTAATGGTCCTACGATAGCATCCAGCAGAACAAGAACTCAACAAACGAAAGTTCTAACGGCGTCAACCTCAAGTTCAAAACGTCTACACGCTACGATTTGGTCAAAACAATCGTCTACCCTTCATGCAGATTGAAAACAACACCTGCAGTTAATTAATGCGTAAGTGAAAAGGATACGGTAACTAATGGCGGTGGTGAATTTGGTGGTGGTGGTGGTGGTGGTGGTGGTGGTTGTGTGTGTGTGTGTGTGTGTGTGTGTGTGTGTGTGTGTGTGTGTGTGTGTGTGTGTGTGTGTGTGTGTGTGTGTGTGTGTGTGCGCGCGTGTGCGTGTGTGATGATCATGGCGACGAAGGAGACGATGATGAAGATGACAGATGCAGAGGAACAGCCTCCGGTTAAGTGAAAAAAGCGAGTTCTAGCTACTTGTGACATTCGCTGTTACACAAAAAACAAAAACTTTCCCAAAACGTCCCTCAATACAGAGCGTTCGAGATGATAGGGAATGGTCATGCGTCAACACATTGCGACAGATGAACATAAAATGTGGAAATGACAAGCATGTGGATCGGATGGACATATCGACTAAATCAGATTCTCTTTCCAACTGAAAGTTTAAAATGCGCCACGAAAACGATTGGGGAGAAAATGCAGACTGAAAAATGGCATAACTGAAACACGTGGAGCTACCAAAAGAAACGTATCTCACTCTAAAAAGGACCACAACTGAGATTGGAACCACATGAGACTCTGATCTCACTCTTGTCTTATTAAAGGACATTCTCAGAGAAATTCACAACGATTCCAGAGGAACTTTCAAAAACTAATTTTGCTTCCTCTTTCGCCCCCCCCCCCCCAAGAAAAGACGCATAGCAATGCCCTAATACTACAAGAAATAACTGCAGTGACAAACTTAATGGGAAAATAAGGTATCTAACTGAATGACAACGTGGCAGGATGGAAAAAAAGAAACTCAATATTTGTACATGAACGAGAATATTGGCATGGAGGAACAGGAAAAACAAATTACACAACTCTGCTGATGAGGTAAAAAAATAAACTCGTGGCTCATGGGACACGGGGTGTAACCACAGTAGACTCTGCTCGGAATGAACTTTAATAAAAAGGCAGTTCGAAAATAATGATGCATTTTTTCCCCAACCACCAAACAAATAAGAAAGACGAAAGAAACCCGTTAAGATTGTGAAGCGCATAGACCTTGCTTTTGAGCAGGGATTTGCGCTATACAAATGCTATCTGTTATTATTATTAATATTAATTTTTGGCAGTTCAGTCCTTGGTGTTCCTTTTTCTGTAAGCCTCTGGCATCAAGTTAAGCAAAGTCCACTGTAACGCTAACATAGAAACGGCCATGACAAACACTGAACACGACGAAAACGTGTATACACCTGCATTTTTGCCTTTAGGAGGGGCTGTGGGATCAATTATTAGACATATGAACAGAATCCAAATAACGTTTGGTGCATAAACATGTTTTATAAATCATATCTGAAGTCAATGAAAGAAAAAAATACAGATATTATAATTGAATTGGAGCCTTAAATTTAAAGGACACTTTTTTCTGACAGAAAAATACATGTAATATAAATACCATAATATGTATAACTTGTGCTCTTCAAGAACACGTATTGGAGGAAAATGAGATATCAGTAACATCAAAGGAGAATAGATGACAAAAACAGGAAGGTAAAGACAGAGCCTTCAGTAACGACACGTCAAGACTGGTCAAACCCATGCAGCGCCAAGATTAGGAGTGCAAGAAGTCTGAACTACGCCGAGCAATCAGGTTGCAAGCACTCACTGCCCACTACTGCATGCTCCCTGACTGGCAAAATAGGACACTTAAGTGTGTACATGCCTTACGTGTGTGTGTGTGTGAGTGTGTGAGTGTGTGAGTGTGTGTGTGTGTGTGTGTGTGTGTGTGTGTGTGTGTGTGTGTGTGTGTGTGTGTATTGTGTGAGTGTGTGCACGCGCGCCCGGGCACGTGTTCGAGCATTTAGTGTGGGTATGTGCGCAAGTATCATTTAACTGAACTGTGTGTGGGGCGGAGCTTTCCATGTATGTAGGTTGCAACCAACTAATACGTACATTGCATTATGATTTTGAGGACAGCCTCGTTCCAACATGTTGGCTCATAGCGCACTAGATATTATGTTCTGAATTCTGACCCACTACGTGTTGGAAGGGTCAGCTTTTACCTCAGACATTGACGCTATTTGAAAAAAAAAGAGAGTAGGCCTTCTGCCTCTAACAATATAAGGAGTCTGGATAACCAAAAGGAGATTTTTTTAAAAAGGAGTGAAGGAAGAGGAAGGGACGGGGGTAAAAAACAAACAAGTGTAAATTTGGTGTACCTGTTGGCACAAAACTAACCGCATTAAACCACGTGAAATCACACAAAAAATGTAGATATCTCTCGCGTAAGAGAACATCAACAATACCTTCTAAGGAAATGACCCGACCCCAAGCAAGATTTACAGCAATCTGACCAGAATTGACAATCCCCAGAAGTCGAATATTAAAAATCTTCACGGCAACGCGGTACTTTATTGCTTGTTGTTGCTGCTATTGTCAGTCGTGTAGTGATCTTATGCTTAGGTGTGTACATTTGTGGGTAGGTAATTTGATTACAAAGTGAGTTTGACGTGAGAGCACGATACAACATGTAGGAATAATTCTACGCGATTCATTTGAGAAATTCTCACTAGGAATTTCTTGAAACATTGCTATGTGTTACGGTGTGTACAACACGAGTTTGGTTCTGTCATCCAAGTTTACAAAATATTCACTTTTTCGTTTATTTGTTGCCCCCTACCCCCACCCCCAAACGTTCATCTTAATTTTCAATGTCATTCCTTTCATCAGTTGCAAAGTTATTTGCACAAAGAAGTTAATATAAATTCTGAATGAAGACCGGATAAACAATACTAATGAGAGAAGCATGAGTCCGATGTCTTATCATGTGAGTCACTACAAAATTCTAAATGCCAATTTCAATATGAAAGAGATACTTGAGTCGATTAAGAGCGTACTAACAGCACCACGGTGCACGAAAATGCTCGTGTTATTTCATTTTTGAATCGGTCTTGACTTCCAATCACACTGACTGGTTACTACTGACTGACTAATTACCTTCGCCGTCTCCTTTCGAAGAAGAGGCCCCTTGGTAAACAGGTGGCGTTTACGTGTGGGGGGAGGGGGGAGGCAGTGGGAGGGAGAGAAGAGAAAATTTATAAGAGAGGGCGGGGGAAGGGATGGCTTGATGATCAAACGTGAAGGCAGGGGGGTGAAAATGGGATACCATGCACGAAAAGCGCCGCGTGGTGTGTAAAATACGGAAGTACCAACACACCTTTTCACAGTACAGCTCAAAACAGCGAAAGCATGAGCTTTGAGTTCCCGGCTATCGCTCTTTTACATCCCAACAATCTATTAAATATTTGGCAACTTGGAAACACATGTGTCACTTTTCCTATTAAACTACGACAGCTACGGAGTTGAAAGTTGGCAAGTACCCGCAAAAAGATAGATAGGTCCCCATGACGGAGCTTGATTTTTGTATTTTTTCATTTCCTGAATTTAGAAAAAATTGACAAAAAGTTCCCGCCCTTCTATGGCCTTCGTGATTATTCCACTGAGAAACGAAACAAGTCTGTGTAGCTGGCCTTCACAACGGAAGTGCCGGACGTGATAATTCGCTAGGCGCATTTTGTTTTGAGGGTATAGATCTAGACATTCTAATGTTTTGCATCTCTCAAGATTTATTGCTCCATTCCAGTAGAGTATTTAATATAGTTGGCCAATGACTTTCAGTTAATGTTAATGCACAGATCATTTCTTTCATCAAAAGGGGCCCAGCTAGTATATTATAGCCTCACAATCACGCCATCAAGTTCAGAACGATAAAAGACAGTTGTACTATTTTTACATACAGCGACGAGTCCCTTAACACCAACTATTCTTTGCCTGACCGTCGTCCAATACCAAATAGTAGACGTAACACTTTAACGACAAAATTGGCTCAAATCAAACTCCCTGCGGTCAAACAAGCATTTACTTACACTGAACTTAGACAAAACACTCACACTAATTACTGAGATTAGGTTGGTTGCCGACGACTAATACCTACTGGACACAAAATAATGAGAACAACAAACTAGGACCAGTTCTATGACAATGGAAGCCGTGCAGTTTTTTTTTTTTTAAAACGGTTAAAGTTTCCGAGAATATTCCACTAAAATAACGATGTCAAACGGTTGGAAACTCCGCAATTTAAAGGACTGTCGAGTCCCATATCTCTTGTGATTTGAAAAAAAAAATACCGGCTGGGTGATAAAAAGGTTAGTTGAAATGAATTTAGACGATCTAGTACGTCATTTACGATTTAATGCAATAATGTAATGAAAACTACGATAACATGTGGATTGGTGAATATCCAATATGAAAGTCAATGAATTGAGATTAATGGAACAGTTTGATGATGACCAACGACAATGTGGGTGGTGTGGTGTACATGGGTTCGGAGGAATCAAATTGGTGCAGATCACAGAAAAGAAGGATACATAATATAGACACTTGTGAGACAACCTAAACAGAAACAAAGCATTCATCTTGCATATCAACAGGTGCTCTACGCATTCGGAACAATTTTGACACTACTACGAACAAATAACACAGGTACAGCAGTGAATTCCAGGGATTTTCTGGTTAAAGTTCTTCACAGTTCTACGTCACAATCAAAATTAGTTCGATCGTGTAGGGGACAGAATGCTTCGACCTCTACATGTCGGGGCCAACGCAACTTGTGTTGAATGCACTTCAACAAAAAGAGAATGCTTGAATCGAACTCGCATTAAAAAATATTTATTATTTGTTTTTATTATTATTGTTTTTTGTTGTTGCATAAAAGCATTACACCACAGAGACAGGTCATTATAGACGTAATTCCATGGAACGGGTTCTGCTACTGACAATAGGTACTTGCACACACTTGTACAAGTTAAAAATCCATTATATGATACTGCAGAGCAAGAGAAATCAAACTACATACACACAGCGCGCACACACACACACAGACACATGAACACACACACGAACACACAACACAAACACACAACACGAACACACAAACACACACACATGAGAGAGATATATATGTAGACAGATGAATAGACAAAGACAGAGAGAGCAAGAGAAAGAAAGAAAGAAAGAGCAAGACGAAAATGGAGAGGGGCGTGGGGGTGGGGGGTTCCAGAGAGACTGACAGGAAGAAATAGACATTCATATATAGACAGACACATTTATATAATTAAAGGGAGGCAAACGGTGATATAGAAACTATAATACTAAGTAGAGAAAAAAGGCAAGAAAAAAAATAGAGATATATTGTGCAACAATCACTCATGGAAGAGTGGCACTTGTAACGAAACCCGACAAACCCACGTTTTGTCTCATCCAATTACCTTCGGAGGGAATGGACTGTGGAGCAGTCTTGGACTCATCCCGCCTATGTCGGTGTCGGTGACGTCCGCCGTGACGGTGACGTCGCTCATTCCGAGGCACGTGCAGGCCGATGTATACCGTGTCAGCACTTCGATGATCTGTATAACAGAGGGGGGGGGGGAATAATTTATTATATATTATATTATAACGTGATGTGGTTTTAACACCCTACCAGAACATTTCGAGAGGAAGCGAGCTAAAAAAACAAATTAAAAAAAAGAGAAAAAAAGGAGAAAAAAAAGTAGGAAAAAAATAAAAACAGCAGAGTATTGAAGCATCCTTGCACAATATGTACATACGTGCATACGAGGCCCAATTATGTAGTTTTACTCTTAATATCTTCCCTGGTAAGGAATTAAAATTGTGTGCTAGACGAAATATATATCCATGCCAGCACAGAACGCCATAGGTCAACTATATCAGTAAGCAGCCGATGCAACCCACACAATAAAAGCTTGAGTACTTACTTACAGTCAAGTAACCCCCGTCTCTACCGAGGGTGGAAGGAAAAGAAATCAAATGAGGTAGTTCAGCTTGATTAGGCCCACGAGGGCGCTCACTGTCAAAACAATCAGGAAGCGACAAGCAGTTTTTGTGACACTTGAATAGACATAAAGGTCTTGAACATCTAGCTCTCACTGGCAAAATTGAAAGCAAACGAGGAAGGGGTAGGTCTAGAGCAACCTACTTAAGGAACCTAAACAAATGGGTAACGGGGAAAGAAAAGGGAAACGTAGCTTTTTTAAGAGCATCCGAGCAAAGGAATGAATGGAGAACCATGATCGCCGATGTCTGTCGCAGATTGGCACTGGAGGATGATGAACCCCTCTCCTCCGCCCTCCCCTGGCAGGCTCGAGTTGATTAATGATAACAAACACCTCGGCTAGGCTGTTCATTCCAATGTTTATGTTTCTATTTCATCCCCCCCCCCTCCCCCACAAGGTACAGCGTTTCAGTCTTTTAGTCATACAACCATTTTTGACGTATTTAAGCTTTACTTTTTAATTTACTTGGTCGTTTGGGTGGCATGAAACGATGAGAAGGAGTCCAAACCAGATTCATCTTCTTCTTCTTCGCTCGATTTCCATTCAGATACGTTCAAATATTGATGAAGTCAAATGGGCTCCGTAATCGTTCTAAAGAGCCCAAAGGAATGGTAAAAGTGGACGGAAGGCGATGTTTTGTTTAGAAAACTGAGGAAACTAGGGTATAAAGTGATGTTTTTCTCGAGAGCACACTGTCTTATCACATGGAGCTGTGAGCAGAGCTAAAAATCGTTTTATTATATTATTGCAAGTCGAACACTTTAACTTTCGAATAGGACACCACACAGGGAAAAACCATTACTTTGAAGGTTTGTTTGTTTTTAAAAATTCTGAAGCAGTTAAAAACGTATGTGGGCATATTTCTGCAAGCAAAACAGGGAAAAATAGTTTGAACGATTATTTTTTCAAATTCTGAAGCAGTTGGAAAAAAAGTCTGTGTGCACATGTCTACAGCGGGACGTGTCTTGCCCAACATGCCGCACTTTCCCTGTCAGTCACGACGAGATGAGCGTGAGAAGAGCTTTGCTTAATTCAATTTCCGGCTTTCTCTTCTCGTGCATGCCTGCCCAGACACGGTGCTAAGGGAGCCTTTTATGAATAGATTGTCTACAGGAGACCAGTGCCCCGAGGCCAGACCAGACAATGGATTTGGTTCAGGCTTCGTGGACAGGGATGTGTGAATACGACGATATAACGAAATGCCTTCAAGTCAGATCACAATAGCCGACATACACTGTTAGATTTTTTTCCCTTTCTGTTTCCGGTAATTTCCCTTCCTCTTCCTTTTGATCTCATCCTATTATTTTACTTTTATCTTTCCTTCCTTTTCTTCCATGTCCTCTTCTTTTCATCTCTTTCTTTCCTTCTTCTCTTGTCGTTGTTGTAGTTCTAGAAGTATAGTTGTTGTTGTTATTGTTGTTGTCGTTGTTGTTGTTTATAATGTTATTCCTGTTGTTGCTATTGTAGTAATTGTTGTTGCTGTTGTTGTTGTTGTTGTTGTGGTTGATACAAGAAACATGAAAGTTGAATGACCCCATTGTGACTCCTCTGCCCACTCCCAACCCCACTTTTTCCCACATTCTTTTCCCGTGATATCCTTTTCTTTTAAAACTGTTATTTGTCTGGTTCCGCCACTCTTTACACCAGAAAAGTACACAGGACGGAAATTGTAGTTCCTCGCAGATCCCACCAGCAATCCCAGAGCCTCGTGTTAAGCTGACTTGATGCTGGCCACACGAGGCACGCCTCTGTTCTTTGCCGAGTGCGCAAAGCCTGGATGGAGAAATGTTTTGTTTGGTCGTCTGGGAGGCATGAAAAGATGAGTTGGAGAGTCCAGACCAGCTTCTGGGGCTTTACTGAAGTTTCTTCTTCTTCTTCTTCTTCTTCTTCTTCTTCTTCTTCTTCTTCTTCTTCTTTTTCTTCTTCTTCTTCTTCTTCTTTTTGTTGCTGTTGTTGTTGTTCTTCTTCTTCGCTCGAGTTCCATTCAGACACATTCCAATCTTGAAGTCAGATGGGCTCTGTAATCGTTCTAAAGAGCCCATAGGAAAGGTACAATCAATGGGAGGCGGTGTTATGTTTTAAGAAAATGAAGAGAAGACTTGATTGGTTTTATAATTCATAGGGAGGGGCTTAACAGAGTTGATTCAAACGCTTTTGGATAACTGATGAAAAACTACGCGCCCTGGTCTTCAGAAAGATAACACTGTTATGTAAAATGGGTACAATTCCCGTTCAATGGCGCCCAAATAAATCCATCTTGAGAACATTGTTATCATCACGAAGGGTACTTGAACGCCTCGTTGAAAACGCTACAAAACGGTTCTTGACAATCCCCTTACACTGAAATAATATGAGAGTGGCAGCGATACGCATGCAACAGGCTCCAACGCTGTAACTCCCCAGAAAAACAGAGATGATCAATTGTCCGGCAACGCCAGTAACAGCTTCCGGTGTGCAAAGCTTCCACCGGAAGATAAATAAGTCCGTCATTAAGTACATTTGGTCGCTTTTAAGCACAAAGGCCAAGGGGGCTATCCCGAAAAATGCTGTTTTGAGAAAATCGAAGGTAAAGTTTTTGGACCCTTGTTCAGTTTCTTTAAAAGACAAGGAGTGTTTTATCTACAACCAAACAAATATACACACCACTGAAACCAAACTTCCCCTCTAGGTAGGCCAAAGCCCACTATTGATAGGCTATAAGTCAAGATTTCTGGAAACCCTCGAAATCTGGGCTAGCTCGCTTGTCCTTAAAAGCGACTATTTTAACTTTCACGTTTTGATCAATGATCGTCCTTCTGGTCAGTGCACTCGCCAATCGGTTGTTCTATTCTTAGCTTAAAGGCGATCCCCCAGCTGGTGCCGATCAACGAATCTTGGCTAAGGATCAGAGGAGAAAGATGTCTGCCGGGGGAACAAGTTATCTCTTCTTCTTAGCAGGATTTCCGCTGAGTCGAAAGTCCCACAGAGGCGGGGGGGGGGGGGGGGGGGGGGTGTCACATTCAAAACAAAATTGTTCCTTTAAATGCTTATATGTCTCAGAGTAGGGTAGAGTTCATAACCCATAAACCGTCAAGACGCAGACACATTCGTAAACCAATACAGTCTAAATCATCGCCTTTAAACATTACTCATAAGTACCAAAGTTATTTAAAAACACTTCATCTTTTATCTCGGGCGATCTGAATGACGTAAATAGTCTTGTTGTTCAGACAGCAGGTAATGATTCTCTCCTGTACGTGGGGAGCCAGTCATAAGACGCTACACCAAAACCAGGCCCCTAAAATCCCATAATATACTTAAGGTGTTTTCTTGCGAAAGGACATATTATGCGTGTCAATTAGGATACTGAACTCAATTCAACCAACTGTTATCTCTTAAAGTACACAATGCATTTCATATAAACGACACAAAATTGCTAAACATAAATTAGGAAAAAAAGACAGACAGACAGACCGACAAAAAGAAAGAGAGAAAGAAAGAGAGAAAGAAAGAAAGAAATTACAGCAAACTGTATGACCAACGGAGCAAAATAAAAGGATTATGAACACGGTATCGGATCATATATACGGCAATGACTAGTAACTGCGAGACAATAACCTACCTTGAATACTAGAATCCCCAGTATACTTCGACTCCATTTCTTCCTCTCCTGTACCCGACTCTCAGTCTATAAAAGTCAACTCATTCCCTGCCGAGTCTACCTGCTCAGCTTCGCTTTAATCTCAAAGAATGCTTGAAATGGAAATCAAAAAGCTAACCAGTCTTGTGTAATTTGTTAAACGCAAACACCGTAATGGCGCAGTCATCTGAACGTAAGATATTTGTGTCAAATCACGTTTCCAACTGCGTGTTGCTAGCGTACCTGCTGCGTCACTTTGGGGCTAAATTACTGGACATCCCACCACCATTCTGGGTGTGTGTTTGTTTTAGTAAGAGTTTTAGGGCACTTGCAACACAATATGGTCATATAAGTGCCGAAGATTAGATGTGTTACAAGAGAGTAACAAACATAAAAAAGAAAGAGGAGAGACAAAGCGGATAGTTGTTTGATAGGAAGAAGGAGAAAACCACACTTGAGCACTCGCCAACCACCCACATTTAAAGTGTGACTACCTTGCCAAAAGAAAAATATAGAAAGTACATGAGAAAAAAAGTCAAAAGTGCTAATTTAAACCCCAACGTTAACGATGACTTATGCCAGGTACTTCCTTCCCGCCTTTTCAAGGACAATTTTGCAGGACCATTCATTCATAGGTAGAACTAGGCGGACAATTTGGAACAGGAAAAAGTTCCGGGGAGGGGGTGGAAAATCGTCGTCGTCTCTGATTACCCCTTGCAGTATTGGTTTAGCAAACGCTTCTTCAAAGACACGTGTTGTCTCTGCAAATACTCCGGGTATGACCTTTTTATAATGTCGCTCTCGATATAGTTTTCCTCTGGTCACAACATTTTCGCTTTGTAACCACGCTGATTACTAAAATGGTCGCTTCTAGGGACAGACGGGCTAACCCGGATTTCGGGGCTTTCCAGAAATCTTGACCTACAGCAAAAGCGGGCATTACCCCACCTATAGGAGAAGTTTGATGTCATCGGTCATGGTGTGTATATTTGTTTTAATAAAGAGAAAACTCTTCTCTCCGTTAAAAAAAAACTGAACAAGGGTCCAGAAACTTTTAACTTTGATTTTCTCAAAACAGCATTTTTCGGGATAGCCCCGTTGAAATATCCTACGAGGAGTGACCCCCAGACATTTAAATGATACCGAACGAGTCCTCAACAAGTCCGTAAAGACAGACAGACGTACAAGTACAGAGAGAGACAGACAGACGGACAGACAGACCTACAGACAGACAGAGACACATACAGAAGAAAGAGAGAGAGAGAGAGAGAGAGAGAGAGAGAGAGAGAGAGAGAGAGAGAGAGAGAGAGAGAGAAAGGGAGAGAGAGAAAGACAGACAGACAGACAGACAGACAGACAGACAGACAGACAGACAGACAGACAGACAGACAGACAGACAGACAGACAGACAGAAAAGAAAAAAACCCAGGTAGACTCACAAACAGAAAGGAGGATAAACAAAGAAGCAGGGAGAGGTAAACAGAGAAGGAAAAAAAAACAAAAGAAAAAACTCGCTCACCCTGAATGTCTGCCTGGCTGGGCACGTGAAAGGAAGCGAAGGAGCCGTGGTCCTTGACCGGCATCCCTGGGTCCATCCTGTCCCGATCTGACACCGGGGCACTCATGATGACGTCACTGACCGGGTTCCTGTGACGTTGACCTCAAACGAGGGTCTAGGAAGATAATGGCAGCAGTTTCTGCGAGCTCTCAGTATGGCACAAGAATACGCTGTTGGTGAGGGTCTGGGGTAAGGGGTAGGGAGGTGTTGATAGGCGTGGGTCGAAGCTGGTGGGTTGTGGGGTGTAGGTGCGAATATTCCGGGTGTCTGTCGTTCAGGCTACGTCAAACGTTTCATGATATCCTGCCCAATGGATGGTGTCTGGAAATGACAGAAAAGAAAAAAACCCAACAACAATTATTTATGCAAGATGGTATATATATATATATATATATATATATATATATATATATATATATATATATATATATAATATTATAATATCTTTTTAAAAGTCAGGACATGTTTTAATTTTCAGCAGTAACATTCCAGTCATAAATAAACGAATACTCGAATTTAGCCCCTCCCACAAACACACACACACATGACCGCACACAAAAACAGACAGACAGACAGAGAGATAAACAGACAGACAGAGAGACAGAGAGGCAGACAGACAGATCAAAGATTGACCGCTTCACCATAACACCAGTAATTTTTAGCCGGTGTAAACATGAAAGTAGACAAATCGATGTGAATAAGCCACTTTGCTGATTGAAGGAAGTCATCTGTGTGAACAACCATTGCAAATATCGCAAGTCTGCTCTCAGTGAGTAAAGAGAACCGCACCGCAGGCTGAGCTTTCTCAGAACGAGCCATATAAACATCCCCAAAAAAGTCTTCGGTGGTCATGAGGGAGGAGAAGGAAGATGAGGAGGAGGAGGAAGTGGAAAAAGAATAAAAAGAAGACAATATCAGCCACTACCACGATAATTGCGACACCAAGAAGACGACAATGATGTCGGAAAATTGAGAAAACGTTCAAATCATGGAGAGGGGGAACACATAGTAGAGGAAAAGGGCTCGCAGCGAGAAAAAAAAGCAACTGAAGTTAAGAGCATACTTTAGTTGGGATGTAATTGGGTACAAGGCGATTTAAAATTCAACAAAATCGTTTGCTATCGTAACAAATATCACCACCCACAGAGATATAATATCACCGATTTTGCTTCCCTACAATCTCCACATAATTTTCTTTCTCCTTCATGAAAGGCATACTTGAACAGCTTGTATTCTTCTGTTCAATACAGAACTGTTGAACAAACTTTGTCTTAACAAAAGATAACATTCTTTTTCTCTCAGTTCGTTGAGACCCCCCAGTTACCTTCAATGCCTTCAAGGGCTACCTTTTGTCATAGGTGCACACAGAAACCAATAACAATCTACACAATGTGGTAATACGTCATTGCTATCGCAGGCAGTTGAGAAAATATAAATCTACGAGCAAGCTGAGAAGCCCCTTTTTTAAGTTTTAGTAAGAGTTTTACGGCACTTGAATCACAGTAAGGTCCTATAAGTGCCGGAGATTAGAGGTGTTTTATAAGAGAGTAACAAACATAAAAAAGAAGGAGGAGAGATAAGGACGATAGACGTTTGATAGGCAAGAAGGAGCAACCACACCAGAGCACCCGCCAACTACCCACAAAGCTCACTTTGTGTTGGATATAGGATCATGAGTTTAATCTGATGCATGTCAAGGGTCAAGAAGTGGAAGTAAACGCTTTCAGCTGTTATAGAAAACTAGATTTAACGACCTCCAACCGACTTTACAGAGTGTACCATAACTCAGGTCGCAAGCAAGAAAAACCTCTACGAAAATGGCTTCTCGTGCGAATCCAGGAAATTGCCCCCAAGCACTCATCAATCTACTTTGGGAAAAGCACACTAGCATGATCTGTGCGGCAAACTGAATAGCCAACGCCGCTGAAAGAACACATTATAGAGCTCTAAGCTGAGGGAAACTGTTTTGTTTCGTTAAAACGGTAGTATTAGGATAATTTAAAACAAAATTCAATATCACTCTCGGCACAACGCGCTGGCCCATATCAGAAAGAGGGGCCATGTATATTGCTTAGGTATAAGTTGAATGTTTTGATTCAGATACTCACCAAATTGAGAGATGTATAGTAATGGTTCGTTTGTTAGAGTAAAGAAAAGCACATCGAGATGATATTTGTTTTAATAAGTGTTTTACGGCACTTGCAACACAATAAGGTCATATAAGTGCCGAAGATTAGAGGTGTTCAAGAGAATAACAAACACAAAAAAGAACGAGGGGAGATAAAGACGATAGATGTTTGATATGAAAGAAGAAGCAAACCACACCAGAGCACCCGCCAACCACCCACATCGACATGATAATGATCATTTAGTGCTGGAAAAGGGTAAGACAGACAGCCAGAAACAAAAGAGGGAAAGTAAAGAAGTAGGACCTAGCAGTGGCGCCCTCCAACCACCCACGTATAGTAATGGATTCTGGAGAACCTGTTTAGTACAAAACACAGAGGAAAGAGACTAACATGAATGGGTTCCCGACCCACCACTTAATTGTCATTTTAAAAACTACATTTTTTAACCACGGTCTTTCGTTTGTTTGTTCGAGTAACGAGAAAAAGCACATAGGCGAACACACTAGTGGGGGTTCAGTGCTGAGAAAAAAGTAAGACAGACAGACAGAAACAACAACGGAGGAACATAAAGAAGTAGGACCTACCAGTGGCGCCCTCCAACCACCCACTCTTGTCTTTCGTGGCCGTAAACAAGGTGGGACCAAACAAGATAAACGATCAAGCAATCTTATTGTAATTTAGGTGCTAAACACACAAATCTCAGGGCCAGAAAGCTTCCTTTCAATCATTAAAAAGCAAATATAGACGTACCCCCCCCGCCCCCTTCACACACACACACACACACACACACACACACACACACACACACACATACACACACAAACACACACATACCTGCTTACATGACCGTATCTCCATAATTATTATCTCGTGCACCCTTGCTAAACCACCTGTACATACGTAAGAACGCTTAAAAATCTCAGAGGAAAAAAACAACAACCAACAACGTTGACATATAGCACAAAGGAGCTCAAGTGACATAAACGTACAACCAAAAGGACTAACATAACAAAAAAGAAGTTCTAGAGAAAAAAAAATCTACAACAAAAGTTTATTTTGGAGCTGCCTATTTTCAGAGAGATTGACGCCCAGCGATTTAAAAAAAAGATCGTCTCTGATAAGATACGAGGAGAAAGAGAAATAATAAATGTTAAAGCTGTTAAGATGCCCGTTACAGTGGTGTGGGATCGCGCAGTATGGTAAAGAGGACACGCTGACCCTTTAGATAGTACTGCAGGAAATTCTCAAGAAAGACGACACTAACCCAAACAATTTTACACACGTGCACAAACAGGTGTAAGCTCAGACACACACACACACACACACACACACACACACACACACACACACACACACACACACACACACACACACACAAACACGTGTGGTACACCCAGAGACATAAACACACACACACACACACACACACACACACACACACACACACACACACACACACA
>NW_004798259.1:83771-85643 GCF_000002075.1 Aplysia californica | reverse complement strand
TCACACACACACACACACACACACACACACACACACACACACACACACACACACACACACACACACACACACGAGAACAGGTTTGTTGTGAGTGGTTGCTCTGGTGTGTTTTGTTCCTTCCTTCCTCCTATCAAATATCAACCATCTCTACCTCCCCTGCTTCTCCTTTTATGTTTAAATTGTTATTCTCCTGTTCGTTTGTTTGAGTAAAGAAAAGGCACATTGACACAATAATGGTCATTTAGGGCCGGCAAAAAAAGTAAGACAGACACACAGAAACAACAGGGCGGAAAGTAAAGACAACAGAGGGGAAAGCAAAGAAGTAGGGCCTACAAGTAGCCCCCTCCACCCCCCCCCCCCCCCACACGTTACTCTCTTGTAACACCTCAAATCTTCGGCACTTACACTTACGTGACCTCCTTGAGTACGCTGCAGATGCCGTGACACATTTTCTAAAAATAAACTATAATATACGCGAACGCATGCACATGCAAGCTTTGTAAATCACGCTAAATCCAAATTTTAGTTTAATTTTAGTAAGAGTTTTACGGCACTTGCAACACATTAGGTCATTTAAGTGCCGGAGATTAGATGTGTCCCAAAAGAGTAACAAACACAAAGAAGTAGGAGGAGAGATCAGGTCGAGAGATGTTTTTTTTACGAAAGAAGGAGAAAACCACACCAGAGCAACCATCAACCACCGACAAATTTCAAATAATAATTTAAAAAATCAATACTAAACTTTACACCCCCCCGGCCGCAAAAAAAAAATCCCTGGAAAGAAAAGAAAAGAAAAAAAAAGCTTTCTTCAGTTGCCACAGAAATCCAGCGGTATATTGGGCCACAGACACGCATAGAGTAATGGCGCAACTGTGTTAGTAGGGCACATGGCAAGGAGTCGCTCCATTGTCCATCCAACAATCTGCCACAGGGCGCCCGGTCAGATAAGAGAACAATGCAGTGAACGATTTCTTAAAAAAAAAAAAAAAAAGAAAAAAAAAGTCATTATTATCAAGGATGTCTGTCACGCAACCACACAAAGAAAGCCACTTGACTCGGGCGGTTGGTGGGCGCCCCACTAGGGTCAGCTACTGCGTAGTAAAAGCAAAGACCGTGTATAGATCTAGAGAATCTTTGGTAAAGGTGCGCTTAGTCGTTCTTTTCCTTTTTTTTTTTTTTGGTAAGTATTTTACTTTACGGTGCTCACAATTGCAGGCTATAAGAACGCGAGGGACACAATAAACATTCGGTTAGTCTTTAAGCATGTTCATGGTAAGAATGGGTTGTTGTCTTGTTGTCCCGCTCCGTGTTTGGCTAAAACCAAAGAACACGCGAAAAAGAAAAACACAGACGGTGAAAAAAGGTTGAGGAAGGGGCGAGATAGAGAGTAAAGAGATACAGTCCGACGACAGACGATATGTCCCAGGTTGGCATATAAACAGGAAGCTAAACAGCTACGATAAACGTGAAGAAAAACCCGCCGGAAGAAAATGGACATGAAGGAGGACAGGACTGGTTAGCTGTGTGAGAGCGAAAAAGACTAAGAGAGGCAGACAGAGAAACATAGAAACACACAAACACACACACACATACACACACACACACACACACACACACACACACACACACACACGCACGCAGACAGACAGACAGACAGACAGACATGCAGACAGACAGACAGACAGGCAGACAGAGAGATAGAGACAGACAGACAGACAGACGAAGAGACAGAGACAGAGACATAAATATAGAGAGGAGGGAGAGAGAGAGAAAGGCAGAGAAAGAGGGATAGAGAGAGATAGATGGGGGAAGAGAGAGAGAGGTGGAGAGAGGTAGATAGATAGATAGATAGATAGATAGATAGATAGATAG
>NW_004798259.1:77903-82337 GCF_000002075.1 Aplysia californica | reverse complement strand
ACACACAGGTTTTTTTCTTCCCCTCCTTCACTCTTTTCCACTAAGGCTGTGGGCGTAGAGAAAACCCTAACCCTTGTTCCCTGCACAGAGTCGACAAGGAAGATTTCAGGAGTCTCAACATAATACAGGCTTCTATCGCCGGCTCCACCTCTGTCCTGATACCGCCCGTTGACGTTGCTAAGAAATGAAAGACGGACGGGACGAATGAGGACAGACATCTACCAGAATAACTACAACTACAAAACCCCGTGTCACAGAACGTCATGACGAAAGACAGCGCATATCGCTCAGTGCACCCAGGATCTTTTCTTTGAGGGGATCTAGAGACCCAAACAGCCTGCCAGGCTACGTACAACTACACCTACCTGTCATTGATACAAGTACTACCATGTTGGAAAAGTTAGGTATAGTTTTAGTACGAGTTTTACGTCATTTGCAACACAATAAGGTCATGTAAGTACAAGGATTAGAAGTGTTCAAGAGAGTAACAAACACACAAAAAGAAGGAGGGGAGAAAAGGATGATATATGTTGGACAGGAAAGAAGAAGCACACCACAAAAGAGCACCTGCCGATCATCCACTACTACCATATCGGGAAAACGGCTCACATTGCACCTCAATGAGACAAACAGGAAAGCATTATGTAATGCGATTATGATTCTGGTTTGAGTAAATCGAAGAACATTGACAAAATAATGGTCATTTAGTGCTGGGAAGTAGTAAGACAGACAAACAGAAACAACTGAAGTAAATAAAGAAGTAGGACCTACCAGTGGCGCCATCCGCAGCTATTGTACCAGACTCACAATCTGAAATTTTAAGGATTGCCTCCAAAAAGAGGAAAGGGTAGGGGATGAAGAGCTATCATAGGTAAGGTAAATTTACTTAAGGTCAATCAATTTACGAATGTACGCACGCTAGAAACAAAAACAAAAACAAACAAAAACCCAAGACAAACCCGCGACTTAATGTCTGGAAAATACTATAAGGATTTTATGTTTAGTCTGAGTGTAGAGAACACACCAACAAGACAACGGTCATTTATTTCTTTTAATTTTTTTTTAGTAAGAGTTTTACGGCACTTGCAACACAAAAAGGTCATTATAAGTGCCGAAGATTAGAGGTGTTACAAGACAGTAACAAACACAAAAAAGAAGGAGGGGAGATAAAGACGACAGATGTCTGATAGGAAAGAAGGAGCAAACCACACCAGAGCACACAATAACCACCTACACGTCTTTTTTGCACTCGGCAAGCGGAAAAGGCAAGACAGAGAGGGAGAGGCAATCGGATAGAAGAAACATTTTTAGTTATTTGGGTAACAGTTTTTACTGCGCTTGCAACAGCATGGACGAAACGAAGTAATTGGAACTAACACCAGTGGCGCTCTCTACAAAGGGAACTGTGGGTGGTTGGCGGGTGCTCTGGTGTGGTCTGCTCCTTCTTTTCTACCAAACATGTATCATCCTTATCTCTTTCCCTTCTTTTTTTGTATTTGTAACTCTCTTGTAACACCTCTAATCTTCTCGAACTTCTGTGACCTTATTGTGTTGAAAGTGCCGTAAAAAACACTCACTAAAACAAACTCAGGGAACGTTGTCAAACAGACAGACAGCCTGAGCTCACAGTGAGTGGAGAGATGTTGTCTAGTTGCGCGACCCTGATATGTCTGCGAAGCTTCCTCTTTGTTCACGAGTACCATAGACTGGTGACGTCAGACGTCTTTTGACTGGGCAAAGCTTCCTGGACAAGATGGGATTTATGGTCGTGCACGGACGTCGTTTCCAGGCATTCTGGGTATCAATGACCTCTCCCCCCGCCCCTCTCTCTCTCTCTCTCTTATACTCTCTCTCTTTCTCTCTCTCTCTCTCTCTCTCTCTCTCTCATTTTTCTTCTTCTTCTTCTTCTTCTTCTTCTTCTTCTTTCTTCTTCTTCTTCTTCTTCTTCTTCTTCTTCTTCTTCTTCTTCTTCTTCTTCTTCTTCTTCTTCTTCTTCTTCTTCTTCTTCTTCTTCTTTCTTCTTCTTCTTCTTCTTCTTCTTCTTCTTCTTCTTCTTCTTCTTCTTCTTTATCCCCCCCCTCTCCCTTTCCCTCATCTATCTTTCTCTATCTGTCTCTCCCATCTATTTTCTCTATTTCTCTCCCATCTTCTCTCTCTCTCTCTCTCTCTCTCTCTCTCTCTCTCTCTCTCTCTCTCTCTCTCTCTCTCTCCGTCTCTCTCGCCTTTCACTTGCTATGGTGAAGAACCTATCCATTACATGTCACATGTACCGTGTTTGTCTTTTTTGAAAATACCCTACAAGGTATATGAAACCAAAAGTATGTGCATCCTTCAAATCTCCCAAAGGCCCTTATTATGCGAAATGATTGCGACCACGAACAATCCAAGATCCATGCTTGACTAAAACCTGAGTATAATGGCACAGTACGAACGTTATTTGCTAAACGCTTGGGTGAGAATAAAAGTGTTAAAGAACTACTATTAAATCTTACCATTTTAGAGCCATGAAACGGGCAGGGACAAAACCTACAAAGGTCAGAAATAAAACCGCTGCAGAGATACTGATACCACCAGGGTCTATCTTTTTAGTTTCAGTAAGAGTTTTACAGCACTTGCAAAACAATAAGGTCAAATAAGTGCCGAAGATTAGAGGTGTTACAAGAGAGTACCAAACATAAAAAAGAAGGAAGAGAGATAAAGATGATAGTCGTTTGATAGGAAAGAAGGAGCAAACCACACCAGAGCACCCATCAGACACTCACAGGGCCTCTCTCATCCACGAGTGAAGGAACCAAAGTGCAGAACTTTATTAACAGGACAAGAGAGAGAAAGATGGATCGATGTGAAGGGGGAACAAAAGCAGTCAAGGGTTAAACAATATACACTTTATTCTTCTACACGGGCAAAATAACGGACCAGATCTCTCTCTTCTCTCTCTCTCTCTCTCTCTTTCTCTCTCTCCTTCTCTCTCTCTCTCTCTCTTTCTCTCTCTCCCTCTGTCTCTCCCACTCGACCCCCTCCCCTCAACACACACACTTACACAAACACACAGAAACACAAAAAGTCAATAATCCTCCCCCCCCCCCCCCGACCCCCACACACACACAAAAGGTAAACTGAAAACCGACAGTGACATAAGATGGGCCAGGGCAAATATAACTAGATTACTCTGCACAATTCCATCTCTTTATCTGTGCTAAATCTCCGGCTAGGTCGTAGGTAGCGTGGATGCTTATCAGATGGGTCTCCCGATTTGGCAGAACCTACGTACGCACTTTGGTGCGTATTTCCCCCGACTTCTTCTCAAGTAGGTGTTATAGTTTTTTGTGTTTTTTTCGTAAGAGTTTTACGGCACTTGCAACACAATAAGGTAACACAAGTGCCGAAGATTAGAGGTATTACAAGGGAGTAACAAACACAAAAAAAGGAGGGGAGATGAAGACGATAGATGTTTGATAGGAAAGAACGAGCAGACCACACTAGAGCACCCGCCAACCTGCCACTGCTATAGTTTGGCAGGAACAAATCGACTTCTTGCGACCAACACAAAAACGATGTCCGTTTTACTGACAGAGATAGAGGCAAATCCCAACATTGAAGACACATCACAGGTTCAAAACTAGATTTCAAGAGCAATATTGGAGCACGATTTATTGTTGGCGCGCATGATGATGATGATGATGATGATGATGATGATGATGATGATGATGATGATGATGAAGAAGATGATGATGATGATGACGATAATAATGGTGTAAAAAATCCATATCATGACCAACGTAACCATGATAACAATAACAATAACATCATCATCATAATGTTTTGAAGTAGAAAAAAAAGTGATGATGATGATCATCATCAGTATCAAAAGTTGAGGACTCGGGACAGGAAACATCTGGACCGCCATTCCTTTCACCAGACTTCATCGGTAAATAATCACTCATGACCAGCAGCTAAAGAAGAGACCTTTCCACATAGAAGGCAACGTCTCTCCGTAAAACTTCATCTTCCCAATGCGTAAAAACCACTGACCTGACCGACCTTCAGCCATGAAACGATCAAGCAAACTTTTTAAAAGGTTAATTAAAAGTTTTACGGCACTTGCAACACAATAAGGTAAAAAAAAAAAGTGCCGAAGAGCACGGGTGTTGAAAGAGAGTAACATATGCAAGAAAAAGAAGAAGGAGAGGTCAGGACAATATTTGTTTTGATAGGAAAGAAGGAGCAAAAGACACCAGAGCACCCGCCAACCACCCACACGATCTGTCAGACCCAACAAGTTGGATGAATGTATACGTTACTTAAGACCAGTTTAACAAATAGACAATGCTGTCGGCTGCAAACGGAGTAGGAGGACAAGAAGGAAAGAGAGAGAGAGAGAGATAGATAGATAGAGAGAGAGAGAGAGAGAGAGAGAGAGAGAGAGAGAGAGAG
>NW_004798259.1:74550-77062 GCF_000002075.1 Aplysia californica | reverse complement strand
CCAAAAAAAAAAAAAAAAAGAAAGTAGAAAGCAGGGGGAAGTCTATGAACGGGATGCAAATAAACGAAGTTTTTGCTGGTCATGAAAATCGATATCTTTACACAACTTCTTATATCTCAAGGCAACATTCTTAGCCGACCCATATTTTTTCCCTGTTGCTGTATTTGTTCAACACACTACTAGGCACTTGGAGGAGTATGAGGAGGAGGATGACGATGAAAATGAGAGGAAGGGGTGGGGGGGGGGGGGTAAGGAAAAACAGCAAGATCACAGTAGAGAGGAACAAAACTAGGCAGAGTGGATCGTTGGGACCTTGTTACGTTCACCACGTCATGGTCTTTTAGTTTTAGTAAGAGTTTTAAGGCACTAGCAAAACAATAAGGTCATATCAGTGCCGAAGAATAGATGTGTTACAAGAGAGTAACATGCACAAAAAAGGAGGAGGAGGAGAGACAAAGCGGATAGTTGTTTGATAGGAAAAAAGAAGCAAACCAAAACCAGGGCACCCGCCAACCACCCGCCCACATGGTCTTAAAAAGTTCAGCTAAGTAAGAGTTTAACACATTACTAAGACGGCATATGCACTGGTCTTCTTGACAGGTTATTGACGGACGGACAGTTATTGTAATTGTTATAAGCATACCATTTGTGATTTTAAAGGCGTCTTGTCTTTTTCTTTGAGTAAAGAGAAGCACATAGAGACAATAATGATCATTTAGTGCTGGGAAAAAGTAAGACATACAGACAGAAACAATAGAGGAGAAAGTAAGGAAGTAGGACCTACCAGATGCTCTCTCCAACCACCCACATTTTAATGGCGTGGCATCTGATCTTTTTTTTTTTTCAGGCGGTTTTGGGTGGTCGGAGAAACGATGAGCATGTTTTTAGCTATGAGCCTGATTTTATACAACAGCCAACTATACATCAAACACAGGGTTATTTTGAAGGTGGGCAAATGGTAAGTTTTCTGCTGTCTCTTTTTACCATCAGCTAGATAGATCGGCACAGAAGAAAGTGTGTAAATAAAAAAATACGTATAGATATATCAAGTCTATACAAAGTTGGCAAGTGAGTGGTACCATATTTCAGTTTAGTTTTTTAGTAAGAGTTTCACAGCACTTGCAACACAATAAGGTCATATAAATGCCGAAGATTAGGTGTTACAAGAGAGTAACAAACACAAAAAGGAGGAGAGATCAGGACGACAGACGTTTGATAGGAAAGAAGGAGCAAAACCACACCAGAGCACCCGCCAACCACCCGTGTGGTACCATATAAAGCGCGGTAGATGCACCTTGTATTAGAGGAGTAGCAGACAAAACCATAGCATCACACATTGTATTTATAAGTATTTACAAAATATCTGAACCAGTACTTGTGCGTTTGTGGGTGGGCAGGGATGGGTAGTTTGTAGAGAATGCTCAAGGGCGACAAGAGTTGAGAGTGGAAACCAAACCATACGTGCATTGCCGTACAGCCAATGCTCCATCCCGTCCTGTCTCCAGTACTTGATACTACTACTCAGGACACTTGACTTGTTGACGTCCCCCCCCCTCTCCCCCCTCTCTCTCTTTCTCTCTCTCTCTCTCTCTCTCTCTCTCTCTCTCTCTCTCTCTCTCTCTCTCTCTCTCTCCCTCTCTCTAGTTTTTGTTTTTAGTAAGGTCTAACAGCGCTCGCAACTGCATAAGGTCATATGAGCGCCAAATGGTGTATGTCTCCAGAGAACTCAAAAAGGGGAATCAGGCTTACTCTGCTCACCTCTCTAGCCCCAAAAGCACAAAGTCTGCTTCAAGACACCCCAGAAATAGCAGTTCACAAGAGAGTGACAAACATACAAAAGAAGTAGAGGAAAAATGATGATAGTAAGGATGAGGAAAGAAAAGGCAGCAGTTGCCCCTATGTTGTTCCGCACAGTATGAGCATGACATTGATAAATCAGTCCATTTACAATTCTACTGTGCGCATAAGAACATGTTAATATCCTCCCCCCTTTGGGATCTCTCTTTCTCCCACCCCCCCACCAAATAATATCCACAGCAACATAACACTTTAAAACAACGTCTAAAACCATTATGATTCATCTCAGACTAAGAGAAAGGTCTACTCACCCCTAGCTTCTGACAAGAAATCCTTGTTCACCCACACACACTCACATGGTTCTATAATTTAAGAAATTACTTCATCGATTGAGAGCAAAGACATCAAAATACTGTCTGCTTTTAAAATTCGAAATAAGATTCCAACAAAGAGAGAAGTGCGTCTTGTGGACTGAGAGTACGACAGCTGTTCTCCGAAAATAATCTATAGACTTGAGTTGAAGACTTTAGTGGGATGTTTGTCATCTGGAGATTCTTATCAATTAAACAAGTAACGATTGGACAAATTAGCAGTGAACTACACGACCACTGTCGCAATCATTGCTTATAATATTATGATAAACACACATAAAGGCAAAGGTAGAGAACTAGAAAGCTCCACCCCCCCCCTCCCCAATCTTTTTTCACCCCTTCCA
>NW_004798259.1:62941-73438 GCF_000002075.1 Aplysia californica | reverse complement strand
AAAGGAACTGAGGGAAGGGTGGGGGCCGGGGGGGGAGGGTTATCAGTGGGACAGTTGTATTAGTTAGAGTTTTACGGCACGTGCAACACAAATATTTCATATCAGTGATGAAGATTAGGTGTCCCTTAATAGTTACACGCAAATAATATAAAGTTTGTTTGTTGTAGTAAGTGTTTTACAGCACTTGCAACACAATTATTTCATAGAAGTGCCGAAGATAAGGCGTTACTTCATAGTAACATGTAAATAACATAAGGGAGGCGATATAAAGTCGATAGATGTATGTTTGATAAGAAAGATGGAGCAAACCACACCAGAGCACCCGCCAACCACTTTATCACGGGGTCCTTGTGATGGCTATGTATCCGGCAATATAACCAACCCGCCCACAAAAAAAAAAAAAAAAAAACCCAACAAAAAAACGATTAAACGTTTGTTATCACGGCTATTAAGGGTACAATCACAAGTAAACTCCTGCATTACGAGCCACTGCTGAAAAAACTTGTTTCGAGTGAACATTTTTTCTCAATAATTATCTTACTGGACAGGAAAAAACCAAAACACCCAGTCAGGCCCACACTCGGGTCTCAGCACAATGGCAGGACACAGTTCGGAACTACAATGATCTCCGTCTAAACACAGTCCACTTAACAGCCCAGTCCGCTGGTATTGGATTTTTATTTCTGTATAATTTGCATCTTTCAGAATGTTCTTAAAATATTATTATAGGTCCGCTTAAGAATCCGGGTTGAGCGCATGGCAGTACAGTTTTTGAACTGTTTCATGATACTTTGCGTGGGTTGAAATGACGGGTTGGCGAGGGCGAGTAGACAATAGAATCGACACATTTCATGCACACTTACAATAAAACGTTTTTTAGGCACACACGAGGTAATTGTCAAGCGAGTCAACTGGGAAGTGGTTTTTCCCATTCACGGTTATTCTTCGCCTTCCCTTACGTAACATTGCGACAGATGCTGTGTCAACGTTTCGGTACGTAATCAAACCACAGTTAATGTTTTAGTACTTTATCAAAGCACAGTTAATGTTTTAGTACTTTATCAAAGCACAGTTAATGTTTTAGTACGTATCAAAGCACAGTTAATGTTTTAGTACTTTATTAAAGTACAGTTAATGTTTTAGTACTTTATCAAAGCACAGTTAATGTTTTAGTACGTATCAAACCACAGTTAATGTTTTAGAACTTAATCAAAGCACTGTGAATGTTTCGGTACGTCATCATACCACAGTCACAACGTCGTGTTATTTAAAAAAAATCACTCTGAAGCCTCTGGCTTTTGTTTTTGTAAGAGTTTTACGCACTTGCGACACAATAAGGTCATACATTTATATAAGTGCCAAAGATTAGAAGCGTTATAAGAAAGTAAAAAACACAAAAAAGAAGGAGAGATAAGGACGATAGATGTATGAGGAGAAAGAAGAAGCAAACCTCTCATGTGCACCCACACCAATGCTTACATTTCAGTAAAACGCCCACACAAATTTATTTTTAAGCAAGCAAGCTTCTGATTATGTATATCATTATAAAATAAATAACGGAAACCAACGGCTAGGTACTGTAGGTAGGTACTGATTTCTGCTGCTGAAATTCACCTAAGAATCGGGTCCGCCTGAGAAGCCGCTTTTTCTGGTTTGGGACGACCAAGTCTTAGCCGCATACAACGGTGGCGTCGGTTTGTTTGAGTAAATAGAAGCACATCGCAAACATATTAATGGTCATTTAGTGCTGTGAAAAAGGAAGGGAGACAGAAACAACTGGATTTGGGGGGGGGGGGGGGGAGGAAGGAATTGTCAGTGGCGCCCTCCAAAAACCCACAGAGACAACTGTACTTGGTGAAACGGTGAAATGGTAAAGGTTTAACGCCCTTATCAACACTGTTAGGTTATTTAAGAGTCGGGACCTCCGAGTTTAACGTCCATCTCCGAAAGGAAAGAGCTAATTGGGAAATTCGTGTAAAGTACCGACACAACCTCGGACCGAAAAGAGGCTCGAACCCCGGAACCCGCAATCTCACGATTACGAGGCCGGTACCCTAACCTCTAGGCTACTGAGGCCACTCTGCACTTGGTAACATCAAAACCAGACAAACAGATGAGAGAGATAAAGATAAAGTGATTACCCCTCCCCATTTTTTTTCAAAAATCCTGATCACAGGAGGGCCAATGTGGAAGTAGCCAAAGCACTGAGGTTCTTGAGGCCTAGAAGAGAAACCAAATGACAAGTTTTATGATACTATAACCAAAAAGTGTTTTTACGCCCCCATCGATCATATAGGATTCAGACTTCCAATCCTGCCAACAACGGCCAACCCGGGCTGAAAGGGGTACAGAAAGACCAAAATACTCGATTAAAATCTATCCCCATTCAGGAATTGAACTCGGGTCTCCTGCGTGGGACAGCGAAGCACTTTACTGCTACACCACAGACGCCGGTACTACAACCATGACATGCAAGGAGCAAACCACACCAGAACACCCGCGAACCACCCGCAGACACGAGTCGTTATAACGGCAATTTAAAGAAAGGAAAAAAAACAAAACAAAAACAAACAAGACTGACGGAAACAGCAGCGAAAAAGAAAAAAATGGCCAGGACCCACCCACCCGTGACGCTCTCAAACCACCTGTCAGGCTCCCATGACGGTTAAGCTGGACAACAGCTGGGGCAGCTAATCACAATAATCCTCTTCATTATGGGACCATTTTAAGACCCTTCTTCTTAATGGTCACACCGCAAGAGCGTTACGCGTTTAAACGTAGTATGTTGTTTTGAGTAGACAATCATAAGCTTGACTACGAGGTAGTGTGTACAGTTTATACTGAAGACTTGGTTGCCTTATTTGATCGCTTTTAAGGACAAGCGGGCCAACCCAGATTTCGGGGGTTTCCAGAAATCTTGACCTACACCAACAGTGGACATTGCCCTATCTACCTACAGGAGAAGTTAGGTTTCATTGGTGTGTATATTTTGTTTGGTTATAGAGAAAACTCTCCTTGTCTTTTAAAGAAACTGAACACGGGTCCAAAAACTTTACCTTCAATTTTCTCAAAACATCATTTTCCGGAATAGCCCCATTGAGCTTAAAAGCGACCGTTTTTGTGTGACCGCAAACCTCGCGAATGTGCAGGTAACAGCAAGATACATAAAAAAGCAAGAACAGACAGATATAGAAATTCATTCGTACCAACTGCAGTGAGCTTACTGAACACACAGTGCTACAACAAATGAGAGAAAGAGAGAGACAGAGAGAGAGAGAGACACAGAGAGAGAGAGAGAGAGAGAGAGAGAGAGAGAGAGAGAGAGAGAGAGAGAGAGAGAGAGGAAAGACAGAGAGAGAGAGATAGAGAGAGAGAGAGAGGGAGAGAATGTTTTACGGAGAGCAGGTTGATTCAGCACGTGAGGCATGTATAATTTACTGATGTCCTGTCTTATTGTGCGTATGCGTGAGTGCAACTAACCTTTGTGACATCTACTAGCCATTGCAAACGACCAAGACAAATTTCTCCCTGCAAGATGAATAAGGATTGCCATTGTCATTGTAAAATCCATTTTTTTAACTAAATAAATTTTTTAAAAACCCCGGACAAGCAAGGGTTAGGTGAGTGGAAGAAGGAGATGAAGAACATTAATCAAAAGACAAATCAAGGGGGCCGGTTTATGTGGGATGCCCCTACGGCTGGATCGTCCGACTCGATCGCCTGAAACTGAAAACAAACACGTTTGTTTTTTAGGCAACAGAGTGGGGCGATGGGCCGATCCCATCCGGAGTGGGCACCCCGTATAAGTAAAGAAGTTTGTTTTAGTAAGGTTTTACAGCGCTCGCAACTGCATTATAAGGTCATATTATGAGCGCCAAGGGTGGATGTCAACAGATAAGTCCAAACGGGGGATCAGGCTTACTCTGCTCACCTCTCTTGCCTCAACATCAAGTGCTTCGACTAGCAAGGAACCCTAGAAATAGCAGTTCACAAGAGAGTGGCAAACAAACAAAAGAAGTAGAGAAAAAATGACGATAGTAAGGATGAAGAAAGAAAAAGCAGCAGTTCCCCTTATGTTTTTGTTTTTCCGACACAGTATGAGCAGGACATTGATATATCAGTTCATTTACAGTTCTACTCTGCATAAGAACATGATAATTACCCCCCCCCCCTTTAGGGAATGGCCTAGGGACAAATCAAGGGGGCTGGCTTAGTTTAAATGTTTGCATACTGCATGTAGCGCCTTGGTTACACAATACCAGCGTGCAAAATAGTCTAGGTTAAAATAATATTGTTTTATTATTAATGGCACATGTGTATAAAAGGTTTGTGAATAAACGTTAGTTTTGTCTGTACTGAGTCCAACTCCTGTCAAGTCTCAACATTAAAGACCCGGTGTACACAAATACAATGTAAACTTTAGAGATATTGAATGTAACTTTCAACAGACTTCACCAGGACCATAATGATAAGACAAAGAGAAGTACATAATTCAAATATAACATAGCAATCTAAAAACTGTGGAGCTGTTGCCCACAACGAGTTGGTCAAGTGATGGTTAGTTTTAGTAAGAGTTTTACGGCACTTGCAACACAATAAGGTCATATATAAGTGCCGAACATTATACGTGTCACGAGATAGTAACACACACAAAAAAGAAGGAGGAGAGGTAAAGACGATAGATATTTGATAGGATAGAAGGAGCAAAGCACACCAGAGCAGGTATACTAAGGTTATAGATGTAACTCTCAGAAGAAGTACATAAGATCATCAATGCATTTATACCAATTGAGAACGAGAGCTGTGTCGAACCTGCCTGCCAGGATATACGAATTCCAAACAGAAAGATGGAGAAATGCATTGTCGTTCCAACATTGAATTCTGATCCTTCAGAGTTAGTAAGAGCTTTACGGCACTTGCAACACAATAAGGTCATATAAGTGCCGAAGAATAGATGTGTTACAAGAGAGTAACATACACATACAAAGAAAAAGAGGAGATGAAGACGACATATGTTTGATACGAAAGAAGAAGCAAACCACACCAGAGCACCCGCCAACCACTCACAATTTTGATTCTCCTCATTTGTAAAGAAGACGACCTGCAACACTACACCCGGCTGTGAACCATTAAGTGACTGATCACAGGCAATATTCAGCATTATATTATTTCGACCTGTTCAGGCAGTACTCTGCTCAAAGAACGCCAAACATTCCACAAGTAAAAAGAAAACCAACAACTACCTATGTAAACATTTCACGTTTTCTGGAGCATAGGGTTGCGATAAATGCCACCGTAACATCGTAAACCGAGGACAAAAATAGAAAACACACACACACACACACACACACACACACACACACACACACACACACATACATACAAACAAACACACACACACGCACACACACAAACATCCCCCCACCTCTCCAAACTTCACGACGAGCTCGCTACCGTTAAACTGTGACCAAGGCTAATTTCACTAGATAAAAAAGGCGATTTATTATTAGGCAACCCTTGCAGTTCTCTTTAGTTTTAGTAAGTGTACTACGGCATTTGCAACACAAGAAGGTCAAAATATACGTGCAGAAGATTTGAGGTGTTTCGAGAGAGTAACAAATACAAAAAAAAGGAGGAGGGTAAATAAGCACAGCACCAAATAAACCCCAAAAGTCCTTAGTTTAGTTTTAGTGAGAGTTTTACGATATTAGAAACACAATAAGGTCATATACGTGCAGAAGATTAGAGGTGTTACAAGAGAGTAACAAACACTAAATAGAAGGAGGGGTGACAAGGACGATAGATGTTTCATAGGAAATTAGGAGCAAACCAAACCAGAGCACACGTCAACTACCCACCAGCAACAAGTCAAAACGCTGGGCAAAAGTAGGGGGGGGGGGGCCGTAGAATAAAGATTGAAACGTTTTTAAGACTTATCACGGCATTCTCCTACCACCAACAGTAATTCTTTAAGATTTCTGAAGTTTTATAGTTTACGGCACTTGCAACACAATAAGGTCATATAAGTGCCGAAGATTAGAGGTGTTACAAGAAAGTAACAAACACAAAAAAGAAGGAGGAGTGATAAGGACGGTAGATGTTTGATAGAGAAAAGAAGGAGTAAACCACACCAGACCACCCGCCAACCACCCGTTAATTCTTAAGAGAAAATTAGACAGGGCAGCGCAAACTGAATACCCCAGTGGGTGTCTTCTGGCTCTAAATCCCAGAGTTCTTGAGACGGCACGCGGCGCTGTGGAGATGAGAGGCCCTTAAGGGGACACTCCATCAAGACAATCCTAGTTCTTGAGTTGAGGTGAACTCCCACCTACTGATAGTGCTATCATTCATGCCCACTAAAAATTTTTTTTAATACAGAAAAAATAGGAAAGAAAAATTTCTTTTTTTTTTGGTAAGAGTATTACGGCACTCGATACACAACAAGGTTATATAAGTGCCGAAGATTAGAGGTGTTACAAGCGAGTAACAAACACAAAAAAGAAGGAGGGGAGATAAAGACGATAGATGTTAGATAGGAAAGGAGTAAACCACACCAGACCACCCAGTAATCACCTACGAAAGAAAAAAGACCCGGGGGTTCTTAGGTACATCTCAAACAATGTCACAGGCAGCGGTTCCCGAAATAAGGTCCGTGCAATGTTGGCTGTTCAATCCGATCACCCCAGCGTACGTACAAGCGATAGCGGTTAACCCGAGTACAAGTGCATTGATACGATTATGGCACGATAACGGTCATTTTACCCATTTAATTTATTAATACTATCTTTATAAAACATTCCTACTCATTTTCTTTCTTTATACGGGGGAGGGGGGGGGGGTGATGAAAACCCCCCCAAAACAAAACAACCAACAACCCCAAGACAGACAGATACACAGCAACAGGACCGTCCTAACAACCACGCCCTCCGATAGACTCCAGCCAAGAGAGAACGGACACATAAAACGTTTTAAAATAATCTAATTTCATTTCACCATAAAATCTGCCGCCACGCGGACTATTATTAAAACCCAGCGTTCTGGCACAAGACCGAAAACACTGACTATCAGTATCATTGCTGGTCTTATCAGTGGATTGCAGGCAAGTTCTTCAGCCCTTCCTAACGAGCCTCGCCTACATCGGACACTGTCGTGGGAACCCGCGGACCTATGAGCAGCTGCTACGTCATCCTTGGCGTTGTTGGCATACTTGGGTAGGCTTTGCTTTAAATAAAGGCTTTGACGTATGCTTACAACGACTGGGGTCACACGAATATTTTAGGAGGTTATTTTGACATGCTCCTGCTTCAGACATGCAAACTAAATCAGTTACAATGTCTTTCTCATTGTTGGTTTAGTGTGGCACGGTACGGAATGGAACGGTGTGATGAGGTATGGTGTGGTGTGGTGTGGTGTGGTGTGGTGTGGTGTGGTGTGGTGTGGTGTGGTGTGGTCTGGTGTGGTCTGGTCTGGTCTGGTCTGGTCTGGTCTGGTATGGTAAGGTTAGGTTTGGCTTCATATGGCATGTCATGGCTTCGAATGGTATTAGTATTTGTGTAGGTATGGGTATGGGTATGGCTATTGATACAGTGTGCTGTGGTAGAGGGTAATATAGTCAGGTATAATGACAATAAACGGTATACCAATGAAAAGAACAGCAGACACGCACAGAGTCACGGGTAAATACACTTTCTGTCACTTATACACACGCTGAAGGGCACATACAAACAGAAAGCAGATTTTTATTTTTAGTTAGAGCATCACAGCACTTGAAACACAATAAGTCATATAAGTGCAAAGATTAAAGGTGTTACAAGAGAGTAACAAACACAAAAAAGAAGGCGGGGAGATAGGGATGATAGATGTTTAGCGGGAAAGAAGGAGCAAACCACACCATAGCACCCGCCAGCCACCCACAGAATGCAGATTGCAAGTCACAAGAGATAAAGATAGTAAGGAGAAGAAACAACAAACAATATATTTTCTCAATATCCCGATCTCGTGCATACCTCTTCATAACATTACATCAGCTGAGTATTTACCACAACAAACACTGCAGCAGAAGCAGCAGCAGCAGCAGCAGCAGCAGCAGCAGCAACAGCAGCAGCAGCAGCAGTAGGAACAGCAATAACAACAGTATTTTAGTTTTAGTAAGAGTTTTAGGACACTTGCAACACAATAAAGACGTTTTACTACCGAAAATTAGAAGTGTTACAAGAGAGTAACAAACACAAAAAAGTATGTGAAGAGATCAGGACGACATTGTGTTTGATAGGAAAGAAGGAGCAAACCACACCAGAGCACCCACCAACCACCCACAACAGCAGTATAACGAAGGAGAAGTGAACAAAATGACACAACTGAAACAATACCTCTAATCAAGCTTGTTTTTCTGAAAGAGTAAATAAGTCTCTCGTTGACAGTGTGAGGAAAGAGGCTAACAAACTCTTGAAAGAGAAATCCCAGGTTTAAAACATATCGAAATGGTCAAACACACACATACAAACTTCAACTTAAGTTAAAAAGAACACCTTGACCAACAGCCCTGATTTTCAAAAATCCGAAAAAAGACAGCAAAGAATGTTTCAATTTTTTTTTACTCAGGAAGTGTTTATGGTTTAACAACAATCCGTACTGCAAAGCTACATAAAGGGGCAAAACCACAACGATCGTGCAGCACGCAAATCCTTAGGAAATTTTAGCCAAATTTGCAAGTGGTCCTTAACTAATGTTGAAGTCTGCACTTTGATCCTGCCTTCACATACCAGATATAATCCCCTTCTTATTCTGAGCACGTTGCGAAGCCACAGCAGCTGATACAAGGAACTATTCGTTTCATCTGATTTGAGAGAATCCCAACGGCATGACGCGGACTATTATATAAAGTGTTTGAAAAGAGCAAGACAGATGAGATATATAAAAAAAATTTAGGACAAACACTCAACAACCATCTGTCTCGTCGAGCAGGAGAAAATGAGAACTGAAAATAGTGAGAGCCATTTACTACGTAATTTACAAATAAAAAGTAAATGCCACCGTTATTTTCTGTCGCTTGAGCTATTTATTGCCCCTTAAAAATGCCCAGTCGATTTGGACGGCATGGGCGTGTGAACGGGGAAGAGGGTGGTAGTGAACGTGAGAGAGAGAGAGAGAGAGAGAGAGAGAGAGAGAGAGAGAGAGAGAGAGAGAGAGGGGGGAGGGAGGGGGAGAGAGAGAAAAAAAGAGAGGGGGGTGAGAGAGTGAGTGTGAGAGAGAGGGGGGAGAGAGAGAGAGAGAGGGGGGGGGGGAGAGATAGCTAGCTAGCTAGCTAGCTAGATAGATAGATAGATAGATAGATAGATAAATAGATAGATAGATAGATAGAGAGAGAGAGAGAGAGAGAGAGAGAGAGAGAGAGAGAGAGAGAGAGAGAGAGAGAGAGTGGGGGAGAAACGGAGGGACATAATTACTGGTCTTCCCCATGACTCAGATGGGAATGGGAAAAACAAAACACAAAAAACAACAACAAAACAAAACCAAATTAAATTAAACAAAACAAAAGCAAACACAACCACCGTGCCCAGAGCTCTCTATTTCTAAGATAAAGATTGTAAAACAACAGAAACGATAACTACAACAACAACAACATCCCAATCTCCCCCCCCCCCCCCACACCACACACTGCCAGGTCATGCCGACCGTAGAGAGACGGACCATAAACTACCTCTTTTATCTACCACTGATTGTACCCCCATAGGTGTCGCGAGACACGACCAAAACAGGCTCAAATTGAGGCTCCCAAATTTGCATTTTGACTGGGGCATCGTGACAAACGGGTTGGATTATTTCTCCGTGATCGACGCCAGTCGCCTGAACCTTCAGACAAAACTTCCTTTAATTGAAAGAAAAAAAAAGGAAAAAAAAAAGAAAAAAAGTGCGAATGTTTAGTTTTAGTAAGAATTTTACGGCACTTGCAACACATTAAGGTCATATATACGTGCCGAAGATTATTTCTAGAGGTGTTACACACAAATAAGAGCATACATAGCGGTCATTACAAGGAGTTGTTTTTCAGAAGACACGACTGTTTTTTGTGGGTTTTTTCGTAAGAGTTATACAGAACTTACAACACAATAAAGTCGTATAAGTGCTGAACATTAGAGGTGTTACAAGGGAGTAACAAACACAAAAAGTAGGAAAGGGAGGAGATCAGGGCGATAGATATTTGATTCGAAAGAAGGGGGAAACCACATCAGGGCACCCGCCAACCACTCACACTCGGCTGTTTCCAATAGAGGGCAACTACAAAATGTACCCTAGACATCCGCTACACAGCCCGTGGGAACCACGACACTAACAACAAAAGAACAAAAAACAAAAAAAAAAAAGCACCATAAGACAAAAAGCCCGACTTTCATTTCTTCCAGGGTCGCCTGAGAATCCAGACAGACAGCAGATAGACAGACAGACGAAAGGAAGGCCAGAGAGACAGACAGGTTCGAGGAGGAGGAGGAGTAGGAA
>NW_004798259.1:58659-61078 GCF_000002075.1 Aplysia californica | reverse complement strand
CCCCCCATACAATCCGTACGCCCACATACCTCCTTTTGTGTTTGTCGATACAGTGAAGTCAAGATTGGTCGACAGTCATCTCTTAAAGATCAATGACTGGTTAAAGGAGGCCGTATCGGTACACACGGTACACTAATTCGTATTAAATTTGCAAGTGAGGCTATAATACTTAATAATAGTATGTGTGCGAACAAGAGTGAATGTGTGACGTCCGATGCAACACAGCCAACTGATCATACATGGTATATTCTCGTACTTAAGTTCTGAAGAGTACAAACACATGGGAACCAACCCTCCTCCCCCCCCCCTCTGTCAAAACAAAAAATAAAACAACCTAAAACAAAACAAATGAAAGCAAAACAAACAAAACAAAAACCAGGAGAGTTTAAATGCTGTAGTTGTTGATTTTGTTGGCGTCGTCGATGCTGATGTTGTTGTTGTTGCTGCTGCTGCTGCTGCTGCTGTTCTTGTTGTTATTGTTGCTGTTGTTGTGTTCTTGCTGTTGTTTCTGTTGCTGCTGCCGTTGCTGCTCCTGCAGCTAATTTGTAGTTGAAGGAGAGTCAGAACAACAGTGGCCACAGCACTGACAAGAAGACAGGGGAACACACAACACAAAACAGAAGTGGAAGGAGATGATTCTGTCGTAGCATCCACCGACCACCCGCCTAAAATAGAACAGAACTCAACTCGAAACAACTCTAAATTAAACGAACTCTGCTTGTTTGTTTGAAAGAGAATCACGTCGACACTGAAAATATAATATGTCAATGCCGAGGAATGGCAAGGAATGGTGCTGGGAAAAGGATGGTCAGACAGACAGAATTAAGATATGTGTGTGAGGGGGTGGGGGGGTCAAGCGTACCCGTGGAGAATTAACTCTTTTTTTTTTTTCGGTAAGTTTTTTTTAAAATTTTTTATACGGCGCTCACAACTGCATGAGGTTATATGAGCGCGCGGGACACAATGAACATTTTCAGTTGATAGGAAATTTTGAATTTTACCCGGGGGGCGGCCGAAGCCTACTCTTATCGATTTTAGACCTTCAAGGAATCTTTAACGAGCTCAACTTGCACACGGGACCTCCGAATTTTTCGCTCTTGTCCGAGAAGGCTAGGTGTAAATCTTTCCTACCAGAAGATCAGGGGTGTGGCTGAAAGACAGCAGTAAGAAGGAGCCAAGGAGTAGCAGAAGAAAGGATTAATTCTCTATTCTTTGACAAAGGCCAGGGATAATTTGTGGTAACAAAACGCATTTTAGCAATCTGTAGTCCTTACCTCCTCCAGTCATTTCTTTGAAACACAATGGAGTACACTGCTAAAAAGTAAAAAGCAGAGAGGCTCAACCCCCCCCAGATCAGGGGTGTGGCAGAAAGACAGCTGTAAGAGTTATGAGTCTGAATTCGGATACTATTTCACTGAGAATATCCGGTTATCCGGATAGGTTATCCGGATTTTGCTCACCTCCAGTGTCCTGACGCCACCAGACGCTAGAGCTGGGCGGAGAAGCGATTCCGGAACCGATTTCCACGATGAATGTTACGAAAGAGAAGTTCTGACTCCTTTTTATGTAAACCAACGGTTTCCAGTTACTTTGATCATTAAATTTTTTTTTTTTAGAATTTGTTTTTGAAAAATAAAAGTTGATTCTTCGTAGTGTTCCGAAATCAAGGTTATCCTAAATCCTGAAGATGTTAGGACCCAACCAGATAACCATCTGAAGAAGTCGCATCTTTAGAAAGTAAGTAATTGGGTTCGGAGTCGCTTTCTACGATTCCTAGCTTGCAAGAATAGGGAACCTCGCCGCCCAGGACTACCAGACGCCGGACCTGACTGACAAGTGTTCCAGCGCTAACCTGACGCTACTACTCCTAGAACCACGCCACTGAACGCCTGGGGAACGACAGGTCACAGAACAGTGGGGGAGAAAAGGAGGTGTTTGGGGTGAGCCAGAGACCGAATAATCTTGGGTTGAGCTACACGCGCTAAAACGGACACATCTTGTCAGGAACAGATTTGGATCGGTATTGGATCGTGCTGTTGTTGCTGTTGTTGTCGTTTTTGTTGAGCGATGGATGGCCACTTTTCTCATTTTAGTTTTTAGTTTTAGTAAGTGTTTTCCGGCACTTACTACACAATAAGGTCATATAAGTGTCAAAGATTAGAGGGGTTAACAAGGGAGTAACAAACACAAAAAGAAGGAGAAGATAAAAAGGACGATATATGTTTGATAGGGAAGAAGGAGCAAACCACACCAGAGCAACCGCCAACCACCCACGAACAGATGTGTCCTGCTGGGGAACAAGCAAGACGGACAAAAAGAAACAGAAGAAACATAGACAAAATTGGAACGTGGTGATAAAAAAACCCCAAAAAACAAGACCAAAAAAAAGCAAAAACAATTTTATTAATGGCGAACCCAA
>NW_004798259.1:56482-58559 GCF_000002075.1 Aplysia californica | reverse complement strand
TATAGAGAGAGAGAGAGAGAGAGAGAGAGAGAGAGAGAGAGAGAGAGAGAGTAAGACTGAATGTATGCGTCGCGTGTCCTCTAAATACCTACTTCGCTGTACAAAATGAGAACACACCCAGTTCAGCGTTAAAGTTAGGTCCAAGCTATCGGAAAAAGAACTCTCAACAATTCAACCAAACCAGGCCAAACCTTGGTGGCATGCTTTAAAAAAACAACAAAGCAAAATAAAACAAAACAAACCTAACAAAGCACTAATACAGAATACATTGCCCCTCTATATCATGCTGAATTGTTACAATAATACACGCTCGCTCCAGTTGTGAACGAGCGTGTGCACGCAGTCATGCATACCGTCGCCCAGGTAAGTGGGTAGGGGTTGGGGTGGGCGGGGGGAGGGGGGGGCGTGTTTCAAATACACCTGGCCAGAAATGCTGAAACGACAAACAACTTGTTGCAGCCAAAATAACAACAATAACACGCGGGATTAATGTAGAGCTCTTCGCCAACAGATTCCCAGTTGCACTCTCTTTTTTTGGAAGCAGACAAAGTTAAACTGAAGTTAACCTAGACATAAACTGACATTTCACAGCACTCCCCGTGCCCAATGAGCATTATGAGCATTGAGTAAGTTTACCTCTCCTGTTAAGAGTAATTATCAATTAGACCCCTATTTAAGTTGCGTAACAGCATCATTTTTCTCAACACAGATTTCGTTAAATTTTACTAAGAGTTGTATGGTACTAATTGTAACACAAATTGGTCATATTATAAGCGCCAAAGACTAGGGGTGTTACTATAGAGATTTATATACACAAAGAAAAGGAGGAAAGATAAGGACGACCAATTTTTTATAGGAAAGAAGAAGCAACAATTATCCCCCAACGTGCAAACTACCCACACAGAAATCAAGTAACATTTTTAAATAGCAAATGAGTAAACTCGTATTAAACATGTATGTCCTATGAAGAAGAAATACTCACAGAAAACAGGGCTCCTTGATGGAACGACCTTCGGAACCAACCGGCGAACGAGGAACAGAAAAGAAAACGCATTCTGAGATACCCACAAGGTGAAATCCTGCTGCACAAATGAGACACAATATCAGACTGGAGCCAGAAGAAAATGACTTCCTGTGCCAAAGCTTGTTGAAAGAAAGAGTGAGGGGGAAAGGAGCAAAGAAAGGAACAGGAGAAGCAGGATACGACGATAAAAATAAACTTGGAAAAGCTCGCCACATTTTCTCGTCACCCACATATTATACTTTCACGTCTCTCCAGCAGGCTCGGTGTCTGGCTGAAGATTCATGAAACCACAGCCACGGCGTGAGGGGCGGTGAGTAAACATTGCTCTGCGAAATTACTTATTTGTCATTATGAAACAGAACGGCTTGCCCCTCCAAGACCAATACTGGCGTCAAATCGATGCCAAAACTGACCCGGTGACTTTTTAAATGCCAGCCCAGGACATGGCCGAGAAGGCACACATTGCGAAAAGAAGCATTGGAGAATGTTGTAACAACAGGCAAGTTTGATGGAAAGAGAGACAGAGGCAGACAAAGGACAAAAGATACTTGACAAGTTGACAACATGGCTGGGAACAGCGCGAACGATAGACACCATCACTGCACCGCAAGACAGAGTGAAGTGGAGGTCCATGACCAGGCATGATCGCCCACGCCAGTCGGCAAGGCACCGGATGAAGATGATGGATAAATAGCAAATGACAAACATACGAGGAGGAAGATAAATTCTCCATATCAACATTTATCAACATTCGGTGCACTTTTCCCGGAACATGAGTACTCAATTTTGTTCACACAGCAATGGTGATGAAAACGTTTTTCGTGGTAGTCACAGACACGCAAGTTACAAGAGCCAAACACTTCATCACAGAGGCTTGCAAGTGCGCGCGTGTGTGAGAGAGAGATAAAGAGATAGAGAGGGAGAAAGAGAGAGAGAGAGAGAGAGAGAGAGAGAGAGAGAGAGAGAGAGAAAGAGAGAGAGTGTATGTGTGTGGGTTTGTGCACGGGCATGTGTGTGTGTGTGTGTGTGTGTGTGTGTGTGTGTGTGTGTGTG
>NW_004798259.1:55214-56382 GCF_000002075.1 Aplysia californica | reverse complement strand
TGTGTGTGTGTGTGTGTGTGTGTGTGTGTGTGTGTGTGAACAGGTACATGTGTACATGTCTACGTGAACCGTTGCTTGCACTTGAAAATAGATTCGTCTTCCAGGAACGAACGCAGACACCCTGCAATTCCTCCCAGCTGGGTGGAGTGGCTGTCTCTCTCACTCCATCAGTCACCCTTAATCAGACATTCCCCCTTTTCTTTCCTTTTTGTTCTGTCCCCAAGACATACCCTCTGGGGAGTCAGACATACGAACAAGTAGTTCGACTCTTGACCGAGTCTCCCCGTCCCCCTTTTCAAATATATTTCTTTACTCCAATTTGATCTCCACCCCCCACACCCCCCAACAAAAACACTCAGTTTTAGAAAGTTAAAGGGCAACCAAACCTGGAATGTAGAGCCAACTGACACCAAACAATTATTTGGAGGAATTATTCGTTGCTTTTTTCAACCCATAACCCAGAATGCCTCGTTGTGCTTCTGTTATGTCTGTATATATCAAAATCAAAAGGCATAAACTACTTTAAACGAATAATTGTTATGGAATAACTGTCAAAATAATCTACAGCCATCGCTTTCCCGTACATTATTGTACTAGTATTATTTAAAGGGCAGAACAGATAAATTACACGCAGTTGATTATATTTCATATATATATATACATGTAATTGGAAAGTTGAACCTAATGGGGATAATTGACGGGGTATTCTTCTCGAAGAGTACAAAGTTCTGCTAGTTCGCACGGGACTCGCGATATAATTAATTATTGTGGTCAAGTGTTGCGGTGGGAAACCTCTCTCTCTCTCTCTCTCTCTCTCTCTCTCTCTCTCTCTCTCTCCCTCTCTCTCTCTCTTTCTCTCTCTCTCTCTTTCTCTCTCTCCCTCTACCCCTCTTCTCTCTCTGTGCATGTGTGTATGTGTTTGTCTGATTGTGCGTGCGTGTGTGTGTGATTGAGAGTGCGTGTGTGTGTGTTTGCGTGTGTACGAACGTGTGTGTGTGAGTACGAGCGTGTGTGTGTGTGAGTGAGAGAGCGTGTGTACGAGCGTGTGAGAGTGTGTGAGTGGGATTGAGTGTGTGTGTGTGTGTGTGTGTGTGTGTGTGTGTGTGTGTGTGTGTATGTGTACGAGCGTGAGTGTGTGTGTACGAGCGTGAGTGTGTGTGAGTGTGTG
>NW_004798259.1:52731-55025 GCF_000002075.1 Aplysia californica | reverse complement strand
GGGGGGTAAATGTTTTACGTCTTCACTCACACACGTTTTATCATAAAAGCTGTTTCGACTTTGCCCGTCATAGCGAACCTGGGATCCACGAGAACACACCTCAACAGCCAGGCAACGATCGGATCGGAAAGAAAAAACAAACAACTAAAAAAACACAAAAATATTTTCCACTCATGGAAATGGAACTCGTACCTTTTGCCTGCAAGGCAAAGAGCCAAACCACTGACCAATAATCACCACGCACAAGTCAAATTTTTATCCGTTACAAACAATAATACTTAGTCTAAATGTTTAACCACACTTTTGTATTTTATGACATCACAGAAATCGATGTACAGAAAAGTGGGAAGACATGAAATAACACTAAGAGGCTAGCCCAGGATAAAGAAAGATGGAAAGTGTTTGTGCGTGGCCTATTCCCCCGTGCAGGGTGAGAAAGGCAATGATGATGATGATGATGATTCTATGAAAATCACGTTGTACAATCCACCTGAAATACTCACGTGACATGCACTCAAAACATACACACACACTACGCTACACTTTACGTTTTTATGTCTGCGACTTCTTCCTAATCCCAAGAGAAAGCACGTTGACCGTGCACGTAAAATAAGCTTGGTGTCGGTTTTCTTACTGGGTGCCTCTTTTGATATTCTCGCACAGATAAATACCACAAAGTGGCAACAGCACGACCAGATTGGTCATATATGAGAGAGATATCCACTTATATTATAGCTATAGCTATATATATATATATACATACTCTTTTCCAAAAGAAACTTGACACATTTTCTTTGAACTTAATACTATTAAATCAAAACGGATAATGAAGATAGTTTTACTGTCTTCTGAGTCAATTTTGACAACACAACTAAGTGTAAGTGACTTCGCTCACTTCTGTGTGTTTAGTATGATTTCATTTGTTAACTTTTTATTTTGTTTAGCATGAGTTTTCTGTGAAGTCTTTGCTATCAATGTGAAGCTTATTTCAAAACCTACAAAAGGTGTGTAAAACGTTTATGAAAACATCGTTTGCATTTGAACTGCGAGCTTAAAAAATCTAGCAAAAATGTCAACTTTCAATCATGCCGCGTCTTAGTGCAGATGAGCGAGGGCGCGCTGTAGGGCATCTCGAAGCAGGCGTTCCCGTGGCGGATGTGGCGAGGATTTTCAACTGTAGCAGGGAAACCATCTACAATCTGCAGACCATGTACATGAACACAGGAAGTACTAGAGACCGGCCAAGATCAGGGAAGCCGCGGGTTGCCACCCCGGCACAGGATCGGTATATCCGCACTACCCACCTGAGGGACAGGTTCCAGTCTACTTTGCATACGCCAGAACCCTCTCGCAACACCAACCAGTGAGCACACAGACGTTTATTGGTCTCAGGTCCTTTTCGTGGATGAGTCTAGATTTGACCTATGTCGCTACGATGGTCGAATGCGGGTATATCACCGTCGAAATGAAAGGTTTGCTGACCAGTGAGTACATGAAATCAGTAACCATAGATATGGGCAGGTCATGGTCTGTGGCGGAATCACAACAGACCACAGGACGGCACGTTCCGTTAGCACTGAAGGGCGCCAACTACGTAGCCAACATCTTGCAGCCACATGTGGCACTGTTTGTGCAGAACCATCCAAGCTACACCTTACAACAGGACAACGCCGGAGCCCATCGAGCAAGGGTGACACAAGCTTACCTCGCACAATAACAATTTGGTTCCATCCATACCTGGTCAGCAATATCACCCCACAAGAACCCGATTGAACATGTGTGGGATATTCCCGGGCCTCAAATCCAAGAGATGAACCCCGCTTCGCAGAGCAACGCTCAGTTGATTCAAAGTCTAACCAACGCTTGGAACGCTAACCCACAACATCAAATGTCCAACATTGTCAACTCTATGAGGCGCAGATGCCGCGCCGTCATTGCAGCAGGCGGCTGTCACGCACGATATTAATCCTGCCGAACTTTCAGACATTACCTGAAATGCTTTTGATTTGACCAGTATCAGTGTGCTTTGCAATCGTACGTTTCGAAAACCATAATTTAGGATTAATATGTCAATGCAAAGTTTCTTGTTGGAAAAATGCACATTTTCTTATTTTTTAAATTTGGACCCTATCACTTCAGGTGGGGCTTGAAGCACCAGGTGTCTATTATGTACATTAAAAAACAGGTTTTCAAATTCAGAAATGCTTTAACTTTTTAGATGTAATATCTTCTGTTTGTGTCTGCTATGGTTCATTTTTTATTTAACAATATTCTTTATGTCAAGATATATATAT
>NW_004798259.1:49430-51976 GCF_000002075.1 Aplysia californica | reverse complement strand
GGGGGGGGGGTCAATTGTAATCTCGACCTGGAAGGCATACTTCTCAGGTAGACGAAAGTGGAAAGGTCCACGGCATATTAATAACTACTCGTAGCTGGGTACCCCGTTCGATGAACAGACTCAAAAGAATCGATCGTCAAGTCATTGTGGAACCAGTGCACTCTGTATGTGAACGGAAGTCTCACTTGTTTACAATGGTGTCTTAGAAGACGGACTTTCCAAAGATTAAATCTAAATGAAACTAATGAAAGACTGAAAGTTAAACTACACTGAATTCAGACTCCTTAATATAATTGAGCACGGTTTAAATGATTCTGAACCACCTTTGTTTTTTTGTGCTTTTAATTCGAAAGTTAAGTGGTTCGGAAGTTTTAAGCGACCAAAGTGAACTTTCACAAAGATATTTCGCACCTCCATCTCCAAAGGTCCATCAGTGAATAACACCTTCCATCGAACATAAGGTGGGGCGTGCTAACAAAAATATGAGTTACTTCTCGGATTTTAGTCTGATGGAAACAGATACTTCAAATATTCATAAGTCGAGTTAGTGAAACGATCAAAGGCAAGTTAAATGTGAAGAGAATGACATTCCTTTAGAATGTATGAATATGAACCCTCGTGTCGAATTTTGGCCGATATCTCCATTCATGAATTGTGACATCACGTAACTCATTTTGTCAGCACGCCTCAGACTCGCAAACGTAAGATCCACAGTTCGAATCCTATCTTTGCAAGACTGGACGCTGAAACCTTGACCAAGGCGCTGTAACAAAGTGTTTTACGGCACTTGCAACACAATAAGGTCATATGAGTACCGAAGACTAGAGGTGCTACAAGAGAGTAAAAAACATTTTAAAAAAGGAGGAGAGATAAGGACGATAAATGTTTGATGGGAAAGAAGGAGAAAACCACACCAGAGCACGGGCAAACCACCCGCACATGCGTTTCACAATCCAGCGTCATAATATGGGAGCTTAATTAACGAAAGACAATTAAGGGCGCACAGGAAACTATGCTGTATAAATGACAGCATACGGGGCCAAACAGGCAGTTAGTGTACGCCTCTCGCAGGAAAAGATGTCGATAAGGTGTACGATCAGGGCATTTAGGGAACTTCTTGTGGAGTCGTAAGTTTAGTTTTAGTAAGAGTTTTACGGCACTTGGAACACAATAAGGTCATATAAGTGCCGAAGACTAGAGGTGTTACAAGAGAGTAACAAACATAAAAAGAAGGAGAGATCAGAACGATAGATGTTTGATGGGAAAGAAAGAGCAAACCACGCCATAGCACCCGCCAACCTCACACAGTCGTCTTGAGCTATCAGTTGAAACGGATGCGAAACAATAAACTAGCACAAAACTAGCTCTATCGGTCTGAAACTCTCTCTTAGATTTGAGGGAATAAAACTCGGAGACAACATTTTAGAAATATCTTTTAAAAAATCGTACCTTAAGAAATGCCAAAAGTAAGTCTTTATTCACACTGTACTCTTATGCTCATACTTTGATACGCCTAAATATCGTCATCAATTATTGTGTTGTGGTAATATGAAAGTCTCAATACTATCCGTTAGCGTTAATCAGTAAAGATTGTATCATGAATACAATGTCAAGTTCATTCACTTGTAGTTAAGTGTGCCAGTTTCAAGCCCCTATCAACACTGTTAGGTCATTCACGTGTATTTTGTGTAACGACAGAGGTATTGCAAAGCGGTAAGAGATCAATCTGTATAATATTATACCGGAGTAGGGGGCTATGGAAATTATCTGCATCATCGTCATGATCATGATCATCATTCATCATGATCATCATGATCATCATGATCATCATCATCCTCTTCCTCCTCCTCCTCCTCCTCCTCCTCCTCCTCCTCCTCCTCATCCTCATCATCATCATCCTATTCCTCCTTCTCATCACCATTATCATCACTACCTTAATAAAAAGCACAACGAAATCTGTGAGAACAGGCTGCTGCTGCAGGCCACACAGGTAGCCACTCTTGGTAACAGCAGGTCAATGTACGTCGGAACTGTAAACTGCCTCCATAATGCCCTGTTTTGGATTCACTGACTGAGCTGACACATGCCTCATCATTGCGATGATGATACAGTGGGTAATTAGACCAATAGTACAGGCTAAAGAGTGTCAGTAAAGGGTGGTGAGGACTAATTGTAGGTTCTTAGTTGCGAAGGAAGCCACGCAGCGAGGTTTTTTTTTCTCCACAAACTTACTTTTGGTATTTGAAAAGTTGTTAATAAATTCCCATTTTCAGTTCTGATACACAACACAAGGATATTTCCATCGTTTGACCTTTTAATAAAAAAAAAAAGCTTTCATCCGAACTAGAGAGCAACAGACAGAGAGTAAGGGAGGGAGGGAGGGAGGAAGAGAGAGAGAGACAGAGAGAGAAAGAGAGTGGGAGAGAGAAAGTGAAGGGCAGAGAGAGAGAGAGAGAGAGAGAGAAAGAGAGAGAGAGAACGAGAGAGAGAGAGAGAGAGAGAGAGTGAAGGAGAGAGAGAGAGAGGGGGGGGGAGAGATTGAGAGA
>NW_004798259.1:45308-47703 GCF_000002075.1 Aplysia californica | reverse complement strand
GGGGGCAGAGACAGATGTGCAGACAAACAGATGGGCGATACATGATAGACATACACACAGAGACGGACAAAGAGGCACACAGATAAACCAAGGCCCATACATAGACAACATCAATACAGATGACATCTCTCGAATACACATCAAATGGTCGAGACAGGTCGAGAAGCAACTGAGAAAACTCACTAGGAATAACAAAGACTAACACATTAATAATAACAAAGACTAACACACTAACAATAACAAATATTAGTTCAGTTTTAGTAAGTGTTTTACCGCACTTGCAACACAATAAAAGTATAAGTACGAAGATTAGAGGTGTTACAAGAGAGTAAAAAACATAAAAAAGAAGGAGGGGAGATAGAGACGATAGATTTTTTTTATAGGAAGGAAGGAGCAAACCACACCAGAGCACCCGCCAACCACTCACATTCAACAAAGATTAACACACTTATCTAACAATAACAAAGCCTAACATACTAACAATATAACAAAGACTAACACACCAACAATAACAAAGACTTACACATTAATGTGGCAATAACAAAGTCTAACACACTAACAATAAGAAAGACTGACAACACAGTACAGAAAATGTGTGACGACAAACAGAGCCGCAAACATTCACGTCACTCACCTTTACGTATGAAGTCAAGCAAAGAATGTATCCTTTTGAGGCCCATGCAATATCTGCGAGGAGAAACAGAAAAAGAAATAGCAATTTAGTGTAAGTTTATTAGTAGTAGTAGTAAGAGTTTCACGGCACTTGCAAAACAGTAAGGTCGTATAAGTGCCGAAGAATAGATGTTATTACAAGACAGTAACATACACAGAAGGAAGAAGCAGGAGAGATTATAAGGACGATAGATGTTTAGTAGGACAGAAGGAGCAAACCACACCAGATCACCCACCAACCACCCACAAATAGCAATTTATTACAGTGTAAAGTGTTACAATATTATCTTAGGAATCACACATGTATTAGTATTATATATTGTTTTATTGTTGTTGTTGTTGTTGATTGTTCTTGTTGCAATCAATGATACCGTTTTTTTCATGGTTCTACAGAAACTGAAAACATGGTCACTTTTAAGACTTGAACAAGCGGGCTAAACCAGATTTCAGGGCTTTCCATACATTTTTTGTTTAGTTTTTGTTGAGGTTTAACGGTGCTCGCAACTGCATTAAGGTCAAATATGAGCGCAAGAAGAGTGCCCTACTTACAGGAGAAGTTTGGTATCATTGGTGTACATTATATTTGTTTGGTTATAACTGAACATTTAATGGGTAAAAACTTAACCTTCGTTTAAAAAAAAAACCCAGCATTTTTCCAGATAAACCTCTAATTTTGTGCTCAAGTATAATACTTTGAATACGAGATTCTATAGGAACAGACATAGTAAGACGGAGGAAATTTTCTGGGGTCCCTTTCGATCTAGTCTAGCTCTTTAATTATGTCAGTAAAATGTGTGATCAACCTTATCACCTGCGTTTGTTGTTTTTGTTGTCGCTGTGGTTGTGGTGGTATCCCTTTAGTTTTAATGGAGTCAGTAAAATGTGTACTCAACTTTATCACCAGCTTTGTTGTTATTTTTGTTGTTGTTGTCTTTATTTTTGTCAGTGTTGTCCTTGTTGTTAGGGAGATAGACTCGTAGAGATGTGATGTACAGAAATTGATAGTAATCTGTTCTTGCATTGCATTACAAGTTAGTTTTTTCACAGTTGTTGGTATTGTTCGTGATCCTACTGCTTCAGTTGCTGAGGATGCTGTTGTTGTTATTATGGATGTTGTGGCTGTTGATGTTGCTGTTATCGTCTTCGTTGTTGCTGTTATTAAGATGGCAGTGTTGTTTTCGTCATTGAATTAACACTTTTTTGGTCAATATTGTTGACATTGTTTGTAATCCTACCGTTAAAGTTACTGATCATGTTGTTGTTGTTGTAGTTGTTGTTGCTGCTGTTGTTGTGGTTGTTGTTGTTGTTGTTGTTGTTGTTCGTCATCATCGTTCTCCTTGTTTCTATCTCTCTTTTTATCGCCTCATACTCACACTCAAACCGATATTATAATCCAACAGAAAGTGTGAAAGAAAACTTACGTGTAACACTGTACACTTTTTAATTGAAAGAAACTCAAATCACTTGTAGTCCCACACTCGAATTTATATAAACATAAAAACACCTCACACAAAACACACAGCAAGAAGGCAACTCATCTATCGCTCCGCATGTTTCACTCAGCACGTGCCCCACAACACTGTTCCCCAACGTGAGCAGAGCAGAGCAGGCCCATCTGTAACGTCTAATGTCTGTGTTGTAGTCCACTAACTTCTGTCGTGCGCAGTGGCAGAGTGAGCGAGGGCGGGATCAATACGGAGTGTGGCCGCACGCGCTCCCCCCC
>NW_004798259.1:42291-43428 GCF_000002075.1 Aplysia californica | reverse complement strand
GAGAGAGAGAGAGAGAGAGAGAGAGAGAGAGAGAGAGAGAGAGAGAGAGAGAGAGAGAACGTAAGGTTGTTGTTGCACTTTTGTCTGAGTTAGTTTAGCATTCGAATACGATTTGGACTTTCGACTTTCATTATTTTATCGGGAGGTCTCTACTATCAGACAAAAAGCCTCATCGAGGTTGGTTTTTCCATTTCAAGCTTCCACCTCTATCTCGAACCACACCTTGTTGGTGGGTGGTCGGCGGGTGCTCTGGCGTGGTTTGCTCCTTCTTTCCAGTCAAAACGTCTATCGTCTTTATATCCCTTCCTTCTTTTTTGTGACTGCTACTTCCTTGTAACACCTCTAATCTTCGGCATTTATAAGACCTTATTGTGTTGCAAGTGCCGCAAAACTTTTACTAAAACAAAAAAACCACGAAACGTTAATTAAGTCTTTAAAGACGTATCGGGCACATGTGTCCGACAGCAGACCAAAGACACTGTTTTGGCACGTTTCAAAACAACGTTACACATATCAGAACCATGAATGTGCATATTTGATAGTACGTCTATTGAATGTTGCTTTTCCATATTTAAGATATAAGACAATGATAGAAAAAATCCGTGTGAATAAGGAAGTGTAGCCACTTCTTAAGAGTAAGTCGTATTTCAAAGCAGTGCGTTCTCAGTGAGTTAAGAGACGGAACCGACGTGTTGACTTCCTCCCCTTAAAGGACTAAGGTAAGTGTTGAAAAAGACGTTAAAACAGTTAAAGCCTTACCATATCACGCCAGTGTGAAGACACCAACCACCAATGAGAATTGGAAAACAACAACAATAACAAAAGGCGTCCCATTCATTCTACTGACGCCGGGGACCGCGCGCGAGGTGCAGTGTCTGTGCTCGACAGATCGAACAGCGTACAATCGATCCCGTCCCAGACCTCCTCAAGTCCTTCTGCCGTGCCCTGGTTTCAAGCTCGATCAAATCTTCATCCGATTAGGGAAAAACTAACCTAGGGCACCGGTGAATGAAGTCGTACACAAGCGCGCACGAACGCGCGAAAACACACCAACGAAATTACACGCGCAAACATACAAGAAACATAATACACACATGCACACGTACACACATACACACACACACACACACACACACA
>NW_004798259.1:38694-39986 GCF_000002075.1 Aplysia californica | reverse complement strand
CACCTGTACAAACGCCCACCTGTATAAGACAATCACCTGTACAAACGCCCACCTGTATAAGACAATCACCTGTACAAACGCCCACCTGTATAAGACAATCACCTGTACAAACGGCCACTTTCTACGTCCTCCCTTGTTTAAGACAACCACTTTTCTCCTTAACAAGGCAGGCCGTCTAAGGCAAGTTCCTCTGTATTGTTACAGGAAGGAAGAGAACGATGATCTCACTCAGATTCGAACCTCAAGCGTCCGTACACCCACGCGTCAGATAAACTCGCCAAAGTGACACAATATCAAAAAATTTATCTCGCCGGAAACCTACAACTCAACAATGACCCCATAGGCCAGTGATCCAATCTTTTTATTTGACAATACAAGCATCCTATCCAGCGGCTTGCGGCGGCAAAACAATGCCCCTGAAGCAGATGGTGTGTGGTGACAGAGGATTTTTGTCTGTCCCGCCTACAACATCCTGGTAGTGCTGACGACACTGAATATGATAAGGATGTTGAGATAAAACAGGCGATATCCTGCTGTCATCTCATCGAGAGACGAAACTTGAGGGGCCAGAATAATATTATTCTGTCTGAAATACTATGTAGGAGTAGACATTTAAGAAACACATCACAATGTTGAGGCGTGGAGTCCTTTGATACCGGAGTACAAGAGGCAGTTGTTATAATTGTCGCATAACCAACATGAGTTTTGTTTTAGTAAGGTTTTTTTCTGGTAAGTGTTTTACGGCGCTCGCAACTGCATACGGTCATATGAGCGCGCGGGACACATCTAATACTTTTTAGTTAGTAGGAAATTATAATTTTGCCCGGGTGGCGGCCGAAGCCTACTCTTATCGATTAGTAAGGTTTTACGGCGCTCGCAACTGCAGACGGTCATATGAGCGCCAAGGGGTGGATATCAACAGAGAGGTCCAAACGGGAAATCAGGCTTAGGCTACTCTGCTCACCTCTCTAGGCTCAACAGTACAAGGTCTGCTCCGACTATCAAGGCACCTCGGAAATAACGGGTCACAAGAGAGTGACAAACATACAAAAGAAGTAGAGGGAAATTGAGCATAGTAAGGATGGGGTAAGAAAAAGCAGCAGTTCCCCTTATGTTGTTCAGGCACAGTATGAGCAGGACATTGATATCAGCCCATTTACAAATTCTACTGTGTATAAGAACATGTTAATATCCCCCCTTTGGGAATGGCCAAAGACACTTCAGTCAGCAGCACTGCCCTGGTTTGTTTGTTTGTTTGTTTGTTTGCTTTTGCTTGTTTGTAATTGTTTGGG
>NW_004798259.1:33420-34737 GCF_000002075.1 Aplysia californica | reverse complement strand
AAAAAGAAAAAGAACATGCACCCACACGCAGTATACTTGCACTCACAAACAGGCTCCCAGTCACATGTATATTTAAAAGAACAGTAGGCCTAATATAACCAATAATAACGTTAAGCTAGGCACATACTCAGTATTCTGATTGTAACTCAATGGTGTTCTGAAGCATGCTCAAAGGTCATAATATGAACTTAAAACACTGCCGCTGCTGTTGCAGTAAGACGTTGTTTTCTCCTCCTTCCTGGTGCTGTTGTAATTGCAAATACAGTAGAGTTCTTTTCTTGTCAGTTTTAGTTTTAGTAGAGGGGTTTCGGCGCCCGCAACAGCACAATAAGGTCATATTAGGGCCAGAAGATTAGAGGTGTTACAAGAGAGTAACAAACATAAAAAGAAGAAGGGGAGATAAGGACGATAGATGTTTGATAGGAAAGAAGAAGCATTCTGGTCAGCACGGCTTTTTAGTAGTAAGGGTTTTATGGCACTTGCAATACAATAAGGTCCAATATTAAGAGTTGAAGATTAGAAGAGGTGTTACAAGAGAATAACACACACAAAAAGGTGAGATTGGGGGGGGGGGGAGAAAAGGGCGATAGATGTTTGATAGGAAAGAACGAGCAAACCACACCAGAGCACCCGCCAAGCACCCGTTGTCAGCACGGCAACGGCTAGATTTCAAACCTCTGAGTTTAACGGACCAAGTTGGAAATTCGGGTAAAGTGCCTTTCACAAGGACACAATGTCGGACTCAGCTGAGGCCCGAACCCCCGAACCCGCAGTCTCAGGATCACGAGTCCGGTAGCCTAACCACTAAGCCACTGACACTCAAAAGGAACAGAGTAACACAATAGACATACGTGTAGCAGGTTAAGACACTAGAGAAGGGAGGGATTTGGGGAGGGAGAGAGAGAGACAGAGAGACAGAGGAAGTGCAAGAAGTAGACCGTACGAGAGAGCGCACACTAACCATAAACAACAGCAACACCAACAGGTCAAAATAACTTTTAGTTCGTCCCGGATAGCAAAATGAAACGTGAATATGATACGACATCCGTAAGATTAATTTTTTTAAATTGCATTATCAACACACATGAACGCCGGTGTCTTTTGCAATTAAGTGGAACAACACGATATACTGTGACGTCAATGGTGCGTCCGTCCGTACCGGGACATTCAGCGCACGCAGTTGTCGATCGATGGATGACGTCAAACACTTTTCCTTCTTCTGAATAATTCATAGTGAGCTTTGTAGATATGACAGAAATTTTGAAAAGCAGAACAAAATACAACCAAAAACAACCCCCCCCCCCCCCACACCACACA
>NW_004798259.1:31575-33320 GCF_000002075.1 Aplysia californica | reverse complement strand
TACTACTACTACTACTACTACTACTACTACTACTACTACTACTACTACTACTACTACTACTACTACTACTACTACTACTACTACTACTACTACAGGCTGATTGACTGATAGACATCGCTGAGTCATTTTCGCTCTTTCACTTTCTCTCTCTCTCTGTCTGTCTCTCTCTGTTATAACATACCCACAGACACATTTACACATCTAGGAACATAGCTATGACTACTCCCCACACTTTCTGCTAAAACTAAACAGAGACAAATTTTAGTCACAGAAAATAAAACCGACAACAAACGTGCTGTTTTCACGACTGTTTTTGTTGCTGTTGTAGTTGCTGTGAGGTTGCTGTTGTTGTCGGTGTTGCTAAAAGACAAAACATTCAATTCACTGATGTTGTTGTGGAAGTCGCTGTTGTTGTCGTTGTCGTTGTTGTTGTTCTTCTTTTTCTTCTTCCTTTTCCTCTTCTTGTTATTGCTGTTGCTGTTGTTGTTAATATAGTGTTGTTGCTCACGGTCCACATCAAGAAAGCACGGTGATGCCCAAGTTTTTCTCCTGATATAGCTAGATCTAGTAATAAATTGGCGATCACCAAAAAGTTCCGTATTTTGATTTTGTATAAAAATCTATTTGGGTCTTTCCACTTTTCATTTCCTATGAATACTACTTATTACTCTAAAAAGTAGGCCATGTTAATAACTTTTTTTTTGGTTCCAATTAGTGTTCCCAGAAAAAAGGCAAACAAATAGAACATTGGCATTTTCCCCCCACCAGTTTTTTTTCCTTGTTTTATTTTAATGAAGTTTAGGTCTGTGTTGACAAACAAGCCGCAATAACATTTAATTTGATCATGATCACCAGAAAAAAAGACAGATTTACTCAAAAACAGATACATCTGCCATCCGCATGCACTGTACTTTTCAGATGTTGCCGCGACATTCGACGTCTGTTTTTTTTTTTTTTTTCTTGTGGGCGTTGAATATCCTGACAGTAGCAGAAACAGAACATACCGAAGGGAAAAAACCGCCAGTTTTTTTTTCTTCTATTTCTGAACGTTGCGTTGGCGTTGTGAACACAAATTCAAGCACCAAAAACGATATTTTTATAACATGACCTACATTCTATAGAGTATATCATACTTGGCTTTACTCAGGTAAAAAGAAAAGAGTACAGAAATTAAATACGTCGCCTCTCGTGAAACACTGAAAAGGGTGAAAGAGTAAACCATACCAAAGAACCGACAAACACCGGAAAGACAGAAAAAAACAAACAAACAGCTAACAAGTAAAAGAAATTACTTTTATGTCATGGAGGGAAAGTATTGTCGACAGATATACAGCATATCCAACTAAAAGTACCAATACACATTATCCCGTCAGTAACAACAATAGTTCTCAAGAAATTGATTTTGAGAAGAGCGAAATCAGCGGCACGCAAATGTGCATACTCACTCACTCTTTAACATTTAATTTGCTGCTTGCATCCCTCGTCCACTCACCCCCTCCCCCTCACTCACCCCCACCCACCCGAAAAAACATTCTATCTGACACTAATTAGTCGTTTCTTGCGTGAGTTTGTTTTGCTGTCCATGATATAATTTTTTTAAAAATCGCCCATATTGTAAAAATATTCCAATTGCAGCAAGAAAACATGTCAAAAAACAAACTACAACTTAAGTTGCATAAATTTTCGAACATAAACAGTTTGACAGCACAAGAGACTAGCCGACCCGAACAGGCTTGCCCCCCCCC
>NW_004798259.1:29911-30886 GCF_000002075.1 Aplysia californica | reverse complement strand
CCCCAGTGGGTGGTTCCTCTGGGAGTCTAGAGCGCTGCCCTCATTTCCCCTTTTCCCTCCTTTCTCTTCCTCCCAGACAGAGGACACTCAGAGCTCTCGCCATTTTCTTTCTTTTTTCAGTTAATTTATCTCGTACTGGAGAAACTTTAGGCATTTGGTCCAAACAAGAACTTGGTTTAGTTTTAGTAAGAGTTTTATGGCACTTGGACACAATAAGGTGATATAAGTGCAAAGGAAAAGATGCTTTGCAAGAGAGTAACAAACACAATAAAGAAGGAGGAGAGATCAGGACGATAGATGTTTAGTAGAAAAGAAAGAGCAAACCACACTAAAGCACCCGCCAACCACTCAAGAAAACTTGGACAGTCAGACAGACAGACAGACAGACAGACAGACAGACAGACAGACAGACAGACAGACAGACAGACAGACAGACAGACAGACAGACAAGCAGGTATACAAAATATGAGCACTTGGCTGTATTTTTATATTACGCAGTTTTTGTCAAGAGAAAATACATTTTCAGACACATAAATAGTTACAAAGAAACAATAGGACGTTACACTCGATAAACAAAGATTTCCGTATCGATTACAATTAATTATATAATAATTGGAGTTATTCTTACGACAGTTTTTCAGTGTCTTGTTAACAGAGAAATTGGAAGATACTCTCGAAGCTAAATAGATGTACTTTACCTCTTAACATGGCTCTAGCATTTGCTAACTTTTCGAACGGCAAACCTTTTTTTAAAGAAAAAAGATGGCAACTCTCCATTCGCCCAAAAATACTTCCAGCTAAAGCACCTGACAACCAACACAGTACGACCTTCACCTTGCTACGCTCTCCCTAAAGTATTCACCTTTCCACCTTCTTCCCTCCTCACCCCTCTATCTCACTCTCTCCCCTTTGACTCTCCCTCTGTCTGTCTGTCTGTCTGTCTGTCTGTCTGTCTGTCTGTCTGTCTGTCTGTCT
>NW_004798259.1:27893-29737 GCF_000002075.1 Aplysia californica | reverse complement strand
TCTCTCTCTTAACCCCCCCCTCTCTCTATCTCTCTCTCTCTCTCTCTCCACCTCCTTCCCCCCTCTCTATCTCTCTCTTCATCCTCCCACGCTCTCTCTCACTCTCTCTCGCTCTCTCTCTCTCTCTCTCTCTCTCTCTCTCTCTCTCTCTCTCTCTCTCAGGTGTGCTGTTAGTTCAGTTGGCATCATGATGGCATGGGGTACAGAAGGCCTTGGTAAGAAAGCAGAGAGGAATATTCTCGAATTTGGGATTGTATGGGGAGTTTTCAAGGCTCCCCATTCACGTGGCTGGGTCACATCGGTTAACTACCTTAACTTTTTGACGTTGCTCATTCTGGTTATCAAAACGCTTAACGACATGCGGTTTGGGGGCGCTTTAAAAAAAAGAGACATAACTTCGTTATTCGTACACATTTTTCCGTTCTTTTTTAAAATAGCAGCAACAAAAGGTACACGATAAAAAGTAATTCATGTTTTTCATTTGTGTAAGATGGTTCAAAATTTGTGCGACAACATTGTCTTCGGTGTTTTGCTGATCGGACGTATTTATCTGCTACATCTTCAAAGAGTTACAAGGAAATATAATGAAATATAAAAAAAGAGCTGACAATATGACTCCCTGTCCTAGGCCAAATGGCAATGTGGCTATATTGTCGCAAACGTCGAAGAAAAAGGGTTCAGTAAGAATTTTATGGCACTTGCAACATGATTAGGTCATGATTTACATTTCGAAGATTAAAGGAGTAAAACCCATGAAAGCACATCTTCAACCCACACGTATACACACAGACATCAGTCAAGCATTAGACTAACCAAAGTAGGCACACGAACTCACAACGTTTATTTGGTGTAATTTATGTGAAAAGTAGAGTGTTGACACGTCTACTCGTTAGTCTTTTTCCAGACTTCAGATACAAGGCCTCAGAACACAAAAACAACCCGCGAGCTGCTACCGACAGCCTTATTTATTACTACGCTGGACACCACTAAGACCATTAAACAAGCCTGGGCACAGCCCAATGACACATACATGAGTCAGTAGATTCCACTTTAACGGACAACAATACATATTAACTCTTTGAAGACGCACATTCTGGTCATTCAACAATGATTGAAGACGCGTTGTTTTGAAGTAAAACTTCTTTTCTTCATACAAATTTGTCTATTCGGTTTTCTTTTCTATTATCTATCGGAGACTTTAAAAAGGCAAGCGACAACATTCATACTTCGACATATTATTGTCGCCTCAGAACAATTTCGTCAAGAGAGTATATAAATAAGGAGGCAATCTGGACAAACGAGCCCTGAGGCAATGATTTGCAAATTTGCATTTCTGACATATAAGAGCGCGTGAGTATGATAGTTGCAAATAGGCTGCAACCATTGCCTTTGGTCTGCTGCTGATTTGGACATATAATATATAAATATTCACTTGCCTTTATTTGGATGAAAAATATATCCATTTATCTTGAATACAAGTCGAGATATTTGTGAAAAAAGGAGGTGGGGTTCACCTGTTTTCAGAGGTAAAATTAGTGAGAAACTGGTCGCCAAAGATTTGTTATTTCCTTAGCTTAAGAGTCCGTGGTGAGTGAAAATTTACATTTGTGTGCCTTTAATCAACGCTTTTCAGAAAAATCCACACAGAAATGAGTTCTTTAATGGGCATGAAAGGTGTTGAGCCAGAAAACAAAAATCTGATAAAAATTCACAAACCTGCAGAAAAAGTTTCTTCACTTTGATTATTTTGACGAGAGCCTGATTGCACCACGCTGCCTCACACATAGTCTTCACTAGGTGTCACAATATGAGCCTGAAGGGGTTTGTAATGACTTCTATGCCAG
>NW_004798259.1:25181-27568 GCF_000002075.1 Aplysia californica | reverse complement strand
CATTTATATATATTATATGTACATTAATATATTATAGTTAATATATATGTGTGAGTGAGTGTGTGTGTGCCTGAGGCGACTTTAAAGAGTTAACTGTCAGTGGCTCTACAACAAAAGCAGGTCCATAAACTGAATGGCGCCTTGATCCACCAGAAGAAGAATGGAGCCGGACCTCTCTGACTTCAGGGATGATTACATCAATAATGTGGGGAAAACAACACTTGACTTAAGTATAACACGATATTTCTGTTCCACTTGACGGGCTTCGAATCTACTACAATCAACAACCATGACACTAATGATAACCTTAACCCTATCCTTAGCCCAAACGTTTGCCCTAACCCTGACCGCTTGACACAGTACAGTGATAGACCGTTAGACAATCAGACCCCTAATCCTAGCCCTAACCCAACCCACAAACCTGACCCTAACCTTAACCCTAACCCCACCCCTAACCCAAACGCTTGCCCTAAGATAGATTGTTGAGCAATCAGAACCCTATTCTTACCTTAACCCAAACGCTTGCCCTAAGATAGATTGTTGGTCAATAAGAACCCTAAATCTACCCCTGACCCAAAAGCTTGCCCTAACCCTGACAAATTGACAGACAGACCGCTGGTCAATCAGGCAGACTGGCGCCGTATGTCGCTTCACGGTGGAGCCATAAGGACTATACCAAAACTGGAGCCCAACTCTTTAGTTTAGTTTAGCTTCAGTAAGGTGTTACTGCGCTCGCAACAGCATACGGTCATATGAGCGCCAAGGGGTAGACGTCAACAGAGAAGTCCAAACAGGGAATCAGGCTTACTCTGCTCACCTCTCTTGCCTCAACAGCACAAAAGTCTGCTTCGACTATCAACGCACCCCGGAAATATCAGTTCACAAGAGAGTGACAACGTACAGAAGAAGTAGATGGGAAAAATAACGTCAAGGCGATCAACATGAAGTTCCACAGAAAGGGGAGACGCCGGATGTGCGTGTAGGTCAAGTTAGTTCCGATGGACGGGTCACGTTTACGTTTATATCGCTTCCTGACATCACGCGTACTTTGACGCTCAACACGAGACACGCTACTTCGTCCATTCCCGTCCACCCACAGCGCAACCGATGTCTCGTGGGCTGGGAAGTTGCCACACGATTCTTCAATCCAGTTTCCTTTATAATAACTGACTCGAGGAAATAGGGTACCTGACCCCCGAGGAACATCCCAATTGTGCATTGGCCATATACATATATGACTGACGCCTGTCAAGGTCGAACAAAGACCTAGTTAGCTCCAGTGGCCCAGTCATTTCCAGCCTCTCCAAAGAAACAAGAGTAAATCCAGGAGCAGGATTTGAACAACAAGAACAGATACGTGTTTCAGTAAAGAGAAGCACACCGACAAAATAAAGGTTATTTAGTGCGGGGAAAAAGTAAGACAGACAAATAGAAACAACAGAGGAAAAGTAAAGAAGTAGGGGCTACTAGATGGGCGTTCTTCATCCACCCGGGAAGTGAAACTAGACAAACAGCTATATATGTACACATATGTGAAAATTGACAAGAGCCTGATTGCACAGCGTCCCGACACATATTATTTACCCTGCCGTCTTCGCCTCTGTGGTGAGACGGTTAGGCCTCCATCGACATCATCTAGATCATTTACGAGATAGACTTCCGACCACGTCTGTCGGGCCAACCAATCAATTCACCACAAATCATGTGTACAGTACATCAATTTGCACAACCAGCCACTGATGGCGAAGTACAAGGACGTAGAAATAGTACACGCCTGCCGGAAAAAATAATACAGACATCCCGCCCCCCTTTCCCCCAATCAGTAGTACAACGGTAACAAATAAGCCCAACAAGTGACCATTTTCAGCCTGAAGTCCCGTAAAGTCAAACGAAAAAGAAAGAAAAACATCAATGAGTTTTTACAGATCAAAAGCTGAGAGAAGTCTTCGGATGTTTCCTAATGAGTCTTGGATAAAAAAAATACTGACTAATCTCGGGATAAAAACCCAGACTGAGAGAGGAACACATCAGCAGAAAGACTGATATTACACGATAAAAATTCTCCCTGTCCCGGAATTGAACTCGGGTCTTCTGCGTTCGACGGTGAAGGGCCATTCTATTACACCACAAACGTTTTCAGTTTTAGTAAGAGTTTTACGGCACTTGCAACACAACAAGGTAACATAACTGTAGAAGATTAGACGTGTTTCAAGAGAGTAATAAACAGAAAAAGGAGGAGAGATCAGGATGATAGAAGTTCGATAGGAAAGAAGGAACACCACAAACGCGGGTAAACAAGGAAAGCGATCGTCACAATAACAACGTGTCACATTCTGAAGGCGGACCCCCCACCCCCACCCCTCACCATCCAACAAAACCCCAATCAC
>NW_004798259.1:21108-23907 GCF_000002075.1 Aplysia californica | reverse complement strand
AGAGAGAGAGAGAGAGAGAGAGAGAGAAAGAGAGAGAAAGAGAAAGAGTGGCATAGAGGCATCGATAGAGACCTCGTCTAGATAGAGACGCATAGCGCGAGAGAGAGATAGGGGGCACGAGTTAACGACCCTGGCACTGGCACTACTAGTGACCCACTTTCGCAATCCATTCTGGCACTAGAACAAGACTCAGGGGAGGGCACTGCCTTCTCTGCATATCATTCAACTTGGCATCACTAGCACTAGATTCCGACCTCACGGGGTTGCCTTTATATCTGTTTCTTTAGCCCCAAGAGGATTTAAGTCTGTCTCTTGGTATCAGTTTTATACTCAGGTATCTTTCCGTTCTCAACCGTGACTCTCTTTATCTCCATCTCTCTCAACGTTTTCTCTGCCTCTGTACGAGTGTGTTTGAGTGTAGGTATGTGTGTGTGTGTGTGTGTGTGTGTGTGTTTATGTTTCTCTGTGTGTGTATGTGTGTGTATGTGTGTGTTTGTGTGTGTGTGTGTGTGTGTGTGTGTGTGTGTGCGAGTGTGTGTGGGTGAGTGAGTGTTTATGTTTCTGTGCGTGTGCGTGCGCTCGTGCGTTTGTGTGTACGTGTTTCCATGAGAAAGTATGCACGCGCACATCTATGTTAGTATACGAGTTGGTGTGAGCGGTGTGTACGTGTGCGTGCGCGCGCGCGCGCGTGTGTGTGCGTGTGTGTGTGTGTGTGTGTGTGTGTGTGTGTGTGGAAAATTGGGGTTCAAAGTATGTGTCAGCACGTAACGAGTTGGCACCGACGGCCACAATAACTTGCTTTCTTCATCAAACATTCCATTCTTTTCCTCGCTACACACCAGAAATCTTTATGCCTCATCAGTCGGGCTCTCTCTCTCTCTCTCTCTCTCTCTCTCTCTCCTTCTCTCTCTCTCCCTCTCTCCCCTGTCTCTCTCTCCCCTGTCTCTCTCTCCCCTGTCTCTCTCTCCCCCTGTCTCTCTCTCCATCCCCCTGTCTCTCATTCTCTCCTTCTCCCTCTCTCTTTGTCTCTCTCTCTCTCTACCCCTCCCACCCCACATCTCCCCCACCTACCGACACAGCCAAAAAGCGCGCAGAAACGGGAAAAAGAAAACCAATAAAAAAGAAAACTAATTGTACTTTTATTCTTGGTTCTCACAATGACACATGGCAAACTAAATGTTAGGAGCAAGTAACGACACATAAAGTAAACACAAACCATCATTACTATAGTAAATCATCACCGCTGTAAAAACGTCGTGTAAAAAGTATGAGAAGGACTAAAATAGTCCAATAACGGCCATCGTTGTCGACATTGCTACTGTTATTGTAAACATAGCCTTAGCTTCAAAGTGAGTTACACACACACAAATCTGAAATACGAAAATGCATTAAAATGAAAAAAAAAGAAAACAATCATTATAAGAAGTATTAATATGGACGCTACAATTTTTATTTAAAAAACAACTAAAAGTACCTCAAAGTTCTAAATAAACTCAAACCTGAACTACACAGAAAACGCCCGGAGAAAATAAAGAAAATAAAGGTAACACAAAGAATAAAAGAACAAGAGAAGATTCACTTCCATCCAAGCGGTCGGACGGACATTCCTCACCGCAACAAGTAAAAACTGCCGCTGGTCTAGACACTAGATCTAGAACTAGTTCTAGTCACATGTCATCCCGAGAACTACTGCCACCAGTGCCACTCTATCCAGACACCGAGCACACGTCAGAGAGGGTTTACAGTGTTTGTATTATCGTACTGTAAAACTCTCTGGCACACACAGAGGATCTACAACTACATGGGGTCCCATCAACAGCGCACTATATAACACACTTTACTTTTACTCCTCTGTTGAGTCAGAACGCAGTGCTGTGTTTGTCACTAGATGGTTGGCTTTCCTACTTCAGCCGACGCACGCTCGGGGAAGATGAACAAAAGATGAAGAAAAACAAAAGATGAGAAGAAAGACAAAACCAAAGAAGCCCCCACAGCCAAAGAAATGTTAGCTGATGCGCCGGTAAACACAGAATGGTAAAAATAAAAGGTGCTATGAAAACTACGACGATTTCCGCAGGCACTGTGTTGCTATTTTTAGACGGGCCTGGCACGAAAACGGAACGGCACGGCACGAGTAGAGCGCGGGATTTGTGAGTGTGTGTGTGTGTGTGTGTGTGTGTGTGTGTGTGTGTGTGTGTGTGTGTGAGTGTGTGTGCGTGTGAGTGTGAGCTTGAGAGTGTATGCGTGTGTATGTGTGTGTATGTGAGTGAGCGTGTAAGCGTCTGAGTGTATGCGTGTGGGTGCGTGTATGTATGCGTGTGAGTGTATGTATGCGTGTGCGTATGTAGGTGAGTGTGTGTGTGTGCGTGTGTGTGTTTGTGTGTGTGTGTGTGTGTGTGTGAGCGTGTAAGCGTGTGAGTGGATGCGTGTACGAGCGTGCATGTGTGTATGTACGAGTATGAGTTATGTGTGTGTTTGTGTGTGTATGTGTGTGTATGCGTGTGTGTGCGTGTACGAGTTGTGAGCACACTTGTGTGTATGCTCTTGTGTATGTCTTTCAATGTACAAACACAATCATGTATGATGTATGTCTGTCAGTTTTTCTTAGATTTTTTCTATCTATCGATCTAACTGCAGACACTGTCGGCCTGTATGCGTCTGTCTCACCCTGCCCTTGCATCCTACCCCCTCCCCCCCATCTCTCACTCTCTCTCTCACTCTCTCTCTCTCTCTCTCTCTCTCTCTCTCTCTCTCTCTCTCTCTCTCTCTCTCTTGTGTTTGTGTGTGTGTGTGTGTGTG